>NW_025110067.1:308852-399826 GCF_011392965.1 Frieseomelitta varia | reverse complement strand
AGAAATAAATATTGGCCCTTAATAGCATAAATCTACATTTATTAAGGAAACTAGATTCATTAAGAAATTTGAAAGTAGAAATTCATTATATTATATACAATAATCAAACATACAAGATCAAACATAAAAACGTTGTATTTTCTTTATATAAAAATTATTCTATAATATAGAAATAAATATTGGCCCTTAATAGCATTAATCTACATTTATTAGGGAAACTAAATTCATTAAGAAATTTAAGAATGAAAATTCATTGTATTATACAAAATATCAAATCAAACATACAAGATCAAACATAAAAATATGATATTTCCTTTATATAAAAATTATTCTAGAATATAGAAATAAATATTAGTCCCTAATGGGATAAATCTACACTTATTAGGACTTGAAATTACATCAATTAAGAAATTTAAGAATTCATTTAGGAATTCATTGTATTATACACAACGATCAAACATACAAAATCAAACATAAAAACTTTATATTTCTTTTATATAAAAATTATTCTACAATATAGAAATAAATTTACACTTATTAGGAAAATTAGATTCACTAAGAGATTTAAGAAATGTTATATACGCTTTCAATGGGTTACACACACTCCAGAAGGACGTAAAGAATCTTACTGGCAAGTAAATACTAAATTCTGTTCAGTCGAGATTCCAGTGGCACGCTGTTATTTTAACACGACCGCCGAAAAAAAGTTTCCTCGAAAAAATGCATGCGCCACATAATTTAACTTGTTATAATTGAGTTTGGCCCGAGACTCCGATGGGTCACACACGTGCCAAAGTTTCAGAGTAACGTTCTTTAAAATAAACACGCAGAGAATTCTGGCCGGCCGAAGTTCCACTTGATATCTTGCATAGCGTGCCGGACAAACAGTTTTCGTGACAAGTGTGCAAAACGATATTAATCTAACTTATCGCCGCCGGCGTTATTACCGTACGTATATACAGGTTTTTGTTCTAGAAATTTTAAAATTCTTCTATGCATCTGAAATGAAAATCTTCCATACGTCTGAAACGAAAGGGACGCTTCGAGATTATAAGTCATTCGATTTTTCTTTTAAACCGATCGAAGCAGCAATTTATCACTACGACACTATAAATACGTGCTTCAATTCAATACTTCATAAAATTATTGGATTATATTAATCAATTATAAAAATTATATTATATTAAATCTTCTCCTCAGTGAGTCTTTGTTTTATTTAAAATATTTCACTTCATTTTTTTTTTATCTAAAATAAAATATAACAGTAACAAGAAATAAGGATGATTAAGTTAAAGCACAAGTTAAATGTTTTCAAATAAAACAATATACTGAAGGATTACAGTACTATTGAAACATAATATCTAAGTATGAATGTAATATGTTAAACATAATATATACGTATAAAATAAATTATACTTATAAAAATTATAGATAAATAAAATAAAATATAACAACAGCAAAAGTAAAATAATTTCTTATGAATGAAAAGAAACGTGTATCGAGATTTCTGATTGGGCTCACTTAGTATACCAGGGATTAATAAAAAAAATATACAATATTTTCTTTCCATAGAAAATAATTACGAATGCAACGTTTCATAATTATTTTCAATCAATTTATATTACCATAAATAATACTGTCTGTTAATATTTCAGCTATGGAAAGAAAATATTGTATGATTATTATATGATTTTTTAACTTAAATTAAAGTTCTTAATCTTCTGCTCTCCGAGTCTTTATTTTATTCAACCGAGTAGAAGAAGAAAAGATACGTATCGAGGTTTCTGATTGAGCTCACTTAGCTCACTTTTGCCAAGGATTAATGAAAAATCGAAAAGTGCAGCTAAAAGGGTTAATGTACGTGTCGAGAATCTTAGCAATTAAGAACTTTTCCTACCATACTAGACTGGCCGTAATGGTACCAGGTGAACGTATCAGGGGTTGAAAACCCGCGTACCGTTCGTTACAGGTACCAACAAAATGTTAGCTCACCGCTGTTTGTTCATTGAAACGTATTCTACGTTCTGACTATAAAAAGTTATACAAACGTCTTTCTTTCTTTTTTGATTGAACGTTATTTTGTCGCACAATTCCAACTTTCACAAGATCAAGATCACGTTGCTACAAAATTACGTTAAAAAGGAATAGCTTTTTCACGATAATGAAGTACTCGTGCAAAGTTAAATCGATGTGAGATAATTTATATTACGATTATTTGTTTGAGAAGGAATGTTGGATAAAGAAATGAATGAACTGATGATCGCTGGCGTTTTCTTTGTTTATAAATATTTCAAAATGATTAAAGTAAGATGAATTTTAAGTAACACGAATGATACTGTAATAAAATGGGAAATCGGTGCAGTTTCGTTGTGATACTTTTATAAAATATAGTAAGGCTTTCTTTGTATAACAGCAATTTTTACTTTACTATAAAGGAGGTTCTGCTGCAGGAAAATATAATAAATTATAACATAATTATAATATAATATAATATAATATAATGTAATATAAATTGAACGTGTCAATTGTGGATTTCTAAAATTAAAAATTATGAATCCAAAATAACAAAATTCGAATGAAGAGTGACAAATATCGTCCAACGATATGAATGGCACGATTTCACAATTATTGGAAGTGTCTGTTTCACTTTCATTGCAAGTGAAACGAAATAATTTCGAGATTCTATTTCTTTCTCAGTTAGATAAACAAATTTTGCATTTTATTTAATGGCCATTCCCGATCACGAAGACTTTCAACGTGAGAGCCTTTCTCGCAGATATTATTTCGCAGCGTTTAGAACAATATTTATTAATAATAAATAGACTAAATTTATATTTATTATATCATTATTATATCAATTTCGTACTAGATGGTACAATTTTATATCGTGATAGTACACATTTTCTACCTAATATTTTATAAGATGAATCAAATTGACAGAAAGAACGGACGAGAGTTAAAAGACGCGTATAATATATAAAAAGCGTATATTAAGAACACGTTCGAAACGCAGTCTCTACTATGTATAATTTTCCATCCGCTTGGAAAATCACCTGACCTTCCTTTTTTTTCTTTCTTTATTTTTTCAACGTAATACGCGATGTAAGAAGCAGTTAATACAATATTAATCTTTCTCAACAGCAAGTAAGAGGTCACAAATCTTTATCTGTTAATCTTCCGCGAAGCTTCTACCAGCTCACCGTAGCTCGTATTTTTCATCTGCATCAAGTTCAGCTTATACAGCGTTTCTCATTTCCTGGAATTATCATATATGAATTCATTCTCATCTCATTTCCACTTGATTTGCACTTTATATCTTTCAAAACTTCCTACCTTTTTCCAATCTATTCCGCGTTATCGTGCTTTAATCTAACACACTGTTCTCTGTCCTCGTAATCAATGCCTTCCACGCTCCGGTGGGTTTTCTCTTCTGCGCCTGACCTTTCCAACATTTACATGCTCCTTGAAGCGATCGTTCTGCCAAACATCATTCGTATTTTCGCGCGTTTTCAACAAGAGATGTTAATTTCCCTCTCTCTTTCTTTTATTTATTAAATCAGTAACACAAATTAGTAATGGACGCTCGAAAATTTTGGGATTTTTCTTTTTAAATTTTCAAAATCGATTTTCTAATTTAAAATTCAATTATTAATTAATTTAAAATTCAATTTATTCAATACTTATTATTTATTATTATTTGCACAAGCCAAGTAACGCACGCTCGAAAACCTTGGAATTTTTCTTTTTAAATTTTTAAAATGTAACATTTGAATTTAAAATCGATTCTTTAATCTAAAATTCAATTATTAATTAATTTAAAATTTAATTTATTCAACTTATTATTTATTATTATTTGCACAATAGGTTCCGTAATAATAACGTTTCAAATAATTGAATAATTAATCCATCGTGTCGGTTTTTATCTAGCTAAAACACAACGTTACATTTCATACTACTTAAGAATACGTATATTAATTATCTTAAAATCTAGTGAAATTCTGCGATGGCCTTTCGATAACGTTGCTCTGCTACATTTTCCTCATGTCGCAGATAATCAAGGTATTTAAATTTTTCGAGTTAATTTAGCCTTTGCTAATGCATACACGTTCTGCGTATGATCTTACATAAAAATTTTCATTCTCATTAAACAAAGCTTTATTTAATTATCTCGGATATTACTCAAGCCAGTTTGTTATTTTCACTAAAAATAATGATATTCATTTATACATTGTTACTTGATTAAAACATCGTTCTTTTTTTTAAATGCGAAATTTATTTTTTAACGTTTCTATTATCACATATTTACGCACGTATAAAACAGAAATATTCCATCGATTCCTAAGCTTGATAAATAAAAATCCATATTTCGTTAAATAAAAATTATTCCAGTGATTTCTTATTGTCGCAGTGCATTACTTCTAACGCTGTAATAAACATAATTTCTCGCGGGAATGTTCCACAATCGAGTTCAAATTTCTGATCACTCGAGGATCACAGTGTTACAGATATGAAACTCGTCTCGAATCTAATAATACGAAATCGAATCTAATAATACCAGATCAGAAATACATAATGCTCAAACATGTGATCGGGGTGATCTTTCCATCGGAAGAAGGATATTCTTGACAATTCTTACCACTGCAATTTCTCGTTGATGCGAAACTGACCGAGTTTCATCTGGAACTTTGTTTTTTTTTTTCCGCTCTGGCAACAACTAAATTCGCTAGATGCGAATTTTCTACTCGCAAATGCGCGAATATGATTCTGTCGTTTGGTAGAACAGATTATTATGAAAATCTTGATATCGGCATAACAGAGAGAAATCAGCATATGGCGTGCCATATTATTTGCAGCTGTTTGCCGCGTGCTGCGCGATAACAATATATATATATATATATATATATATATATATATATATATATATATATATATATATATATATATATATATATATATATATATATATATATATATACATATATCGATGTCGTGTGAACCGAGTTCAGGTTAAGAGGCGTAATTGCGTTTCACTAATGACTTTCTGCCATCGATTGATTGGTTCAACAAAATCATGAACAGTTTCCCGCCGTGCGTTTCACGGATCGACGAGTCGAGATTTCGCGGGCAACAAATTTTCAACCCTGCGTAATTCACGCGCGCAATTATCGGGGAAATCTTCGTGCCGTCCGAGAATGCCACTTTCAAGTAGTACAGATCAATGCGTAAACCAGCGGAACGTGTATTCGAATCGCACGACTGTTTCTTTCGTCGATTGTTATTGCGAATAATATTACGAACGTAAACGATTGCTAATGAGGCATGATTTAACGGGGGAAATAATCTTTTTTTTTTTTTTTTTTTTTTAACAAACCTTCATCCCCAAGTTTAAATCGTCTTTTTTTTTTTTTTTTTTTTTTTTAACAAACCGTCATCACCAAGTGTAAATCGTCGATTTGATTTTAACCTCTTGCGTTGGAATGACAAATTGAATTGGGAGAATTTTCCGTCCCAAAATTGCAATGTTTTTTTTAAATAAGCAAAACAAATAATAAATTTATTACTTTTTCATCATTTTTATCCAGTGATATCACGCTGAAAAGAAAGCGGCGGACTATTGTATACTGTTTGGTCACACACGTTATGGTCCGTGAAACCAGTTTCCAGCGCAAGGGATTAAGGTTTAACGTTACATGCGTTTGGATTGGTTGCAGAGTAAGGGAAATCACTGTTGAATAATCTGTTTTTGATCAACTATCGAATGGTACATTGTGGTATAATTAATATCTCAAAGTCATGTCTTGTCGCAATGGTACATTGCGGTATAATTAATATCTCAAAGTCATGTCTTGTCGCAAGAAAATAGAAAGTCGGAAGAAAATAAAGGAGAAAAAAGTGTCGAATTACTTTACATTCTATCATCATCCATCACTTTTATTGCAGCTCTGAAATGCTATACTTGTAAAAAAAGTCACTCCTTCGACGTAGGTTTTTTCAAAGCACGAAAATTATTGAAACTGCGTAGTTTCTTCTTGAATTTCGATATTATAGAAGCATTAACAATTATAATTAATTGATAATCAATATCAATACATTATATTAATAATTAACAAAAGAAATATCGATAATTAATAAAAGAGACATTTTGTAGTTTGCTCGCTTTGACATGCTTAGAAATATAGTGAAAAAGAAATAATTCAATTTACTAAAAAAAAAAAAAAAAAAAAAAAAAAAAAAAAAGAAAAAAGAAGATTGACTTTCGGCCAAATTTTCAAATGCTCTGTTATGCGTGTTACCATCCGTCTCTGACAAACTTTGCGTCGCCGTCACACTCTGTTTGTCGCTCGAAACTGGCGTTTGCTTCTGAAATTTTACAGGATTGCTTCTTTTCGCTAACACAGAACACAAACACGTGTCGTGAGTCACGTTTCCTGAAGGTTGCGACGGCCATTGCACCGGCACCCGATGGCTAATTGACTCACGGGTCGAAAGTCAATTGTCAAGACCCAGAGGAAATTACTTGGAGCGACCGCAAGAATCACCTCGAACATTCTCGGTGATCACCTCGCCTCTGTTTCGGGTAGGACAGATAGTTGCCGAGTGTCGTCGTGCTTTGCGATCGGTTTCGGTTTTAAGAAGATCGATCGATCAAACACTTTGGCCTATGTTCTTCAGGAACTAACACTGTCACTGACTTTGTCGAATTCGTCGAGGAAAGGCACGAATTCGTTGCAGGTGTCACGGTGGTAGATGTCACTGCATCTCATGAAACATTATCGATTAGGATGTTGGAAAATTTAAAATTTACATTATCCCCGATAATGTTGCGTTAAAAATTTATACTTAGGCTTAAATTGAAATTTATATTCATTACGTTTCACTTATTTTATAAATAAATGTAAATATAAATTATAAAATAAGTGAATACGAATAAATATACTTTGTAATATATTAAATATTAGATAAATTATATATTAAATAAAGTATATTTTATAACAAATATGCTTTATATTAATTATAAAATGAATGCATTTTGAAATTGAAATTTATATTCACATTTACATTTATAAATAAATATAAATATAAATTATAAAATAAGTGAATGTAATAAATATACTTTGTAATATATTAAACATATTAAATATTAGATAAATTACTAAATAAATATATTTTGTAATATATTAAAATATTTGATAAATTATATATTAAATAAAGTATATTTTATAATAAATATACTTTATATTAATTATAAAATGAATGCATTTTGAAATTGAAATTTATATTCACATTTATATTTATAAATAAATATAAATATAAATTATAAAATAAGTGAATGTAATAAATATACTTTGCCATATATTAATATATTAAATATTAGATAAATTACTAAATAAAGTATATTAAATATTAGATAAATTACTAAATAAAGTATATTTTATAATAAATATATCTTATATTAATTATAAAATGAATGTATTTTGAAATTGAAATTTATATTTATTTTATATTTAAGTTTAAATTGAAATTTATGTTTATCCGATATTAGGAAAATATTGAAATATTTCCTATCTGACTTAGTGTTTTAGTTTCTCTTGCGTTTAACATCTAACCGGGGACGTGTTGGATGTTGATTGTCTCCGAGGGGCAATTTAGAAATAACCACAAATTGCCAAAGTCTCAGTTCTGAGGGAACATACGTGGCAACTGAACGCTGAGCGGGTTCAGACATCGTCCTGACCTCGCCGAAAGAAGCCACGTCGCGCACAAAGTTGCTCTATCGTTCACAGTGTCCGATTGGATAATTAAGATTTTGACAACGACCGATCAATCGACGATCCTGACAATACGAAACAAAAGTCGGACAGTTCGGATAGGACAGACATTCATCGACATTCAAAGACAGACAACATTCAAATTCGAACAAGACACACGTCACTAATCAAACAGACGTAGCCGATACACAAGCATTCGATCAATACAAGTATTATTAAGATTCAAGTTTTGTTTTTCGTTAACTGCACGCAGTTCGATAATACTTGAAGCTCAAGTATTGAAAAATTAAAAATTGGGAACAGATCGTACAGAGATTTTGAGTTTCTGCCTGTCGAATATACAGGCTGTCCCGTGTGAAGCTGACCACGCGATTTTCTTTTAAACTATTCGCCACAGAGAAAATGTTTCAAATAAAATTAATAGATAGTAAATAGATACTTTATTTGCCAAGGGAACGTGCCTTTTTTTCCATTTTTATATCGTAGTATGAAATTTTTCTCATCACATGAAAGAAGTATTGGAAAAGTCCGAAATTTGAATTCATATAAATACTATCGTAAACAGATACTATAATGTTCAAATTTGCAGCCACTAACAACAGTGAAGAAAGCAACAAATTATCAATTTTTAAACTGTCAAAATGTGACTGGTTTATTGTTAGAAATTTTATAGATCGTAAAACATCGTATTTTTAGTTTCAATTATTAATTCAGTTGAACATTACTTCAATATTTACTTCATTCGACAATTTTACCCGTTGCGCTGGCAACTGTGTTCGCGGACCATAACGAGTGACCGAGCCCGTACACAATAATTCGTCTTCTTTTTGAATTCATCGGTATATCACTGGATAGAAATTACTAAGAAGTAATAAATTTATCATTTGTTTCGTCTGGGTTATATTTCAATATACTTAGATGAGAAAATGTAATAAATATAATAACACAATAACAAGCTATAATAATAATGTAATATAATATAATATAATACAATATATTATAATAGTAAATGTAATAATATAACACGTCATTCCAGCGCAAGAGGTTAATCCCGCAGCAACACAACTCGCATAAAATTTTCCAATCTTAGAAAACTATCGTTTTGACAATCACGAAATCTCAATATCACTATCCTTTAAATGAAGAAAAAAAAAATCTCTTTATTCAGAGAAACTTTGGAAGCTTTTTTCATAAATGCAACTCATAAATGAAACGACAACGTGCCGCAACATTATACCGTTTGGTTGATGAATTTCGCACTGTTTAATATATAATAACGGAATTGTGGATTTCGCGCGGCGGCGGCGGCGCCGCTTGGAAAATTGCAGCAGGTTTTTAAAGATTTATAAAAGAGCCAGCGGTCTTATTTATTGCATCGGCTATTAATATCGTCCGAGTTGGCGTTACTTTTGTCTTCGTGTCTACAGTGATACTTAATCCCTGTTGCGCCCTAGATTTATGTTATCGAATCACACGGTAGCGTGAGACGTTTATTAGCACGAAGATATTAGTCCTAGATTATCGCTCGAAGCTACGCCCGCTTCTTCTTTTCCTTTTCCTTTCTCTCTTATCCCCGCGATGTTTATTCTTCTGTCTGTATCGCCGCGCCGACCGTATTAAGACTCGAAACGTGTTAATTTAATGGATGTCCACGCTTGCAAATTAGATCGAATTCATTCCATATATGTACGTACATATGCATGTATGTACAGTGCGGTCAGAAATTTACGTGCACTACAATTTCTAACAATTGTTTGGTTTCGAAAGATTGACGATACACAGGGTGTTCCGTGACTCCGTGGTCCAGACGACGTTGGAGGTGAGTCTACGCGACTCCAAAAGATAGAATAAAATACTTTATCATAGAATAAAATATAAAACATAGAATAAAATACTTTATTCTATAAAACATAGAATAAAATATAAAACATAGAATAAAATATAAAACATATCTATATTTTATTCTATAAAACATAGAATAAAATATAAAACATAGAATAAAATACTTTATTCTATAAAACATAGAATAAAATATAAAACAGAATAAAATACTTTATATACCAATATGCCGAAAAGATAGAATAAAATGCTTTTCGTTCAAAGTTTTCGAGAAAGGCCGATTTGAAAATATATCGAGTATATTTGAATTTAGCTGGTTCCAGATGTAACATAAAAGAATAATTCACAGGAAGTTAATCTACGTTCAAAAATAAGTGAAAAACGTATAAAATAATATTTTTCTGTAAAAAGCACCGTTTTTGAGAAAATCGAGTTTAAATATTTATCGAGTATACTTGAATTTAGTTAATTCTAGATGTAACATAAAGGAATAATTCATTTCACAGGAAGTTAATCTACGTGAAAAAAAAAAAAAAAAAAAATAAGTGAAGAACGTAGAATAATATTTTTCTATAAAAAGCTTCATTCTCGAGAAAATCGAGTTTGAGAACTTATCAGGTACACATATATATTTAAGGTCAGCCTGAAGTGTCGAAAAAATTGTATTCCGCATTGTTTTATAAATTCACATGACTATCAAAACAATGAAGAATTTTTTTTCACGACTGAATCCATCTGTGAACTAAACAGTCTAAAATTCGTTGCATGCTTTCTTCTTTTCGCCACAAGTTATTGAATTTTGAATATTGCGATTGAACGACCAAAATTCAAGAAATTCAAAGACCTCGTCAAATTTTTCGTCGCTCCCGAATACATTCAAAGTGCAATAATTTGGTGGGGAAAAGTTGTACGGTAAATTTTAGGGAATTGTCGTCAAGTAAAAACTGAGGTAAAAAATCTATGCTAGAAATTCAGTCGTGATAGAAATTTTTCAATAATTTGAGAGGTGTTTCAATTTTCGAGAGAAAATCTTCACTTTTTCATCATTCACTATAAAATATATTGCATATGAAGTAATACATTATTTCTTTTAATAATCTGCAACATGTTTCATAAATTTGTGCTTTAAAATTCAATGCATCAAGACATCGCTAGAGATACGCTAATATCTTTATTGCATGCATTTCAAATTACGTCTTCAAATTTTCTACAAGTGTGTAAAGATCAACAGTCTGGCGGAAAAGTAAAGGGAGAAAATACGAGATACGATCACCCTCGAAATCATTAAGCTTCCTTTCAACAATGAAGCCGGTGACGAGTAGGGTAGTCACCCTAGAAAAGAAGGGACGCTATAGTACAATTGGAGATATATATGTATATATATATTCATAACACACACATATATTACAAAACAATACATATATATATATTATTTTATATTTTCAATAACATTTTTATATTTTATTTATTTCATATATTTTATATTTTTATATTTTATTTATTTTATATATTTTATTCTATATTTTATTTTGTATTTTATGTTTTCAAAAAGAAAAAAAAAATATATATATATTTTTTCCTCTTTTTTTTTCAAGAAGAGCGCGCAGTGAAAGCAAAACGTTATCGGTAGACGGGATCAAGTAGACTAGAATAATTAGGAAGTGACGAGAAGCATCCGAGCTTTAGTAATTCGGCGATTGCAATGTCACACCAGACGTTGTCTCCAGCTATATACGAGAGTGTAATTTGTGTTAATTATGCGCCACTCTATCGCAAATAAAAGGAGTGGGAAGCACAGCTAGCATAAATTTTGTAGAGGTCAATTTCTGGCTAGGCATGGAAACAATTTTTCAATCTTTCTACATACTATTTCATATATTTTTTATAGTTTAATCTTTTCTATATACTTCATATACTTCTATATACTATATTCTATATTTTTTATATTTTAATCTTTTCTGTATACTATTTTATATATTTTTTACAACATTTTATAACGCATACTATATATTATATATGTTTTTATAACATGTACACTATTATATTATATTTCATAGTTTTATAATTTTTAATATTTTCTTTTTATCTTTTATCTTTTGTAATTTTCTATTTCACTAGTCTGTAACATTTTCGCGAGAAAAGGTATCTCCCTCGTTAAAAATAGAATCTTAGAATAAAACGAACGATCCATCTTCGAAAGTAGTCGCTTCAAGCTTCAAAATGGTTTGTTTTTTCTTTCTCTTTTTTACGAAATCACAACAATTCCATTCGAGCGTAAATGAAATTTAATTTTTGTCGAAAGAATCTCCAGCACACGGCGGAGATATTTCAAACACGGTGCAGAGAGTTATGACACCATCCAACGACATCGAGCGACGCAGTGACAGCCCGAGTCGTATGCAATATTCTGTTTCTCGATAGACTGAATCAAAAGTTGGGATACACACTCTCGGGTTCGTCTCTCGCCGAGGTTTCCTCCAGTCCTTACTCTCTCAGATTTCTGTCAATTCGCTCGTCAAGATGTTCAAACACGTAGACTCTGACGCCTTCGTCACTCCTCGCACTGTATTTCTTTCTCCTCGAATCGCACACGCCGCGCCAGCTGTGGTTCCTCATGATTTTCTTCGACGCTCGGTGGATGGAAGTACACCCATTTACATTATTATCGTTATCCACGTTAAGAGTAATATCACATTCTTTCGTACTATTAATATCACAGTGATATTACTTTCTTCTACGTTAGCGATATCGTCGTAATGTAACACACACTCGTCTCTCTCTCTGTATGTTATTAATATCGCAGTAATATTACACTCTCCTCTGTGTCAAAGTTGAACAGGTTTTTTTCTCCACGCTGCGACTAGTCACTTTTCTCTTTCGTTTCGGGAAGTTTTTTAATAACGCGAAACGCTCAAAGACTCAATGACAGAGGCTGTTAATAATTGGAACATACGTAAGAAAATAATCGTTGGTCGAAATTTAAAAAATTACCGTATGTAATCGTTGCTCCGCGATGTTGATAACGATAGAAAAATATCGCGACGAAAAGGTGAAATTATTAGCGTGGAATTTACAAACGCTACGAATTGAATAAATTGCCGCGGCTTGATGTATGAAATTGTATAATACGTTCGATATTACGCAGCGATACATCGATGTATTAACATAGTAATTAAAAATCATCGACTAATTCAAAAAATTAAAGTATGAATAATAATATGGTAAATAATAATAGATCGGAAATTAAAATAATTCATTAATAATCAAAGATTAAAATAATACATTGACGAGATATAACCAAACGCGAGAGACACTAATAATTATGAACGTACGTGATTCTTATGGTTTGTCTGACGTACGTGGACGATTGTAATTTTTGCCTGTAAAAATAGATATTGTTGAAAAATGCGAAGCAAAGAAATTTTCTGTTACGAAACACGTTCTAGAACTTAGTAATTAACTTAAAAAGGAGATGAAACTTGAGAAAGAAAAATTTAATTTAAATTTAATAATAATTTAAAAATAATATAATAAAAATTTGTTCTCCTAGGTTGGAAAATATTTGATTCAGACCCCATAGAATTATTGAAAAAAAAGGTGAAACGTCTCAAGTTTTAGCATTTCTTAGAAAACGAAAATTTATTTTTCAGTGAATCAAAATTTCAATACGTATCAATTATTTATTTTCAGTATATATAATAAAAATAATATAATAAAAATTTGTTCTCCTAGGTTGGAAAACGTTTGATTCAGACCCCATAGAATTATTGAAAAAAAAAGGTGAAACTCCTCAAGTTTTAGCATTTCTTGGAAAACGAAAATTTATTTTTCAGTGAATCCAAATTTCAAAACGTATCAATTATTTATTTTCAGTATATATATACATAAATGGAAACGCAGAATTATTCGTTTATTTATTTTTTCATATTTTTTTAATTTTAATTATTTAATTATTCATTTTTATATATGTCAAAATGAACGTAAAATTAGTTACGGACACAACAAATTTTAATTTAACTTTAATATACGACATAGTCAGTGATAAGGAGCATGCCAAAAGAATTTGTTAAAATTTTCCTTTTCCCTGTGAATTTTTTCGGTTTCCTGCGCTTTCAACAATCGTGCTCTCGCTGTCGCGCGAGAGATATAATTTCTAAACTAGATGTCTTTACCAGGGGAGGGGGATTGGGATCAAGTTAGTTACGTCCTCTCTACTTACAATTAAAACGGACCGCTAGTCGAAACACGCACGTGGCACCATTGTGGTTGCCGGAGTTAATTCTGTCGATTCGATATATATATATATATGTATATATATATACACATATATATATATATATATATGCAGCCCCGATGCACCATGAATTTCGATTGCCATACGTTACTTGGCGTTATCTCGATTACTAGGGATTCAAATCGATTACTAACAATTTGTAGCCGGCAATAGATACACATACATATTCGTACATAATCTCGCAAACGAGCATTCGTACACGTACGTCATACTTTACGTTTAATTCACATTTAGGTTCACGCTGCTCTGGTTCACAAACGAAATACACGTACGAATATATACATATACATATATATATATATACTCGTCCGTTTCTTGCCGAATAAATTCATTTTCATTACTGGAGTCTCATAACCGATTTGCTTACGGAAGTTTCAAAAACCAATAACACGTAACTATACGGAATTTGATAATTGAGTTCCTCGTGGAAGTTCGGACGATCAGTGAGGTACTGGAGAGTTTGATAATCGATTTCTTCGCGAAAAGTTTCGAAAATCAGCGCACAACTGGAATTTAACAGCTTCTCACGGAAGCTTTAAAAAAAAAAAAAAAAAAAAAAAAAAGAATCAGCGCGAAAGTGGAATTTGATGGATAGATCGTCTGTCGGAAGTTTTAGAAATTTTTCCGACACTTGTTTAGAATTGTAAAAGTTCGTCGCTGAGAACCTCCAGAAGTTTCAAAAATTAATACGCAATTTGGAATTCGTGCTGGTTTCCAAAATCAATAGACAACGAAAAATTTAATAACATATATTATCTTACAAATGTACTTCAAAATCAGTGCGTAACAAGAATTTAATAATGGAGTTTCTTTGATTAAATATTAAACGTGCAAGTATCATCAAAAAAGTATTCAAAATTAACGGGTAGCTGGAGTTTGATAGCAAATTTTCTTTATGAAAGTTTCGAAAATAATGTATCGATTTCGTATGTGCACGTTTCAAAAATCACTGCACAAGCTGGAATTTAACAACAGACTTTCTCATGGATGTTCCAGGAATTAGCGCGAAATTTGACGGTCGAGTTTTCAAAATCAGCACGTGATTGAAGTTTGATAATCAATTTTCGTACGGAAGTTTGAAAAATCAGTGCGCAAGTGGAACTTAATAATCGAGCTTCTTACGAAAACTTAAAAATGTCAGTAGGTAGAATTTGATAATCGATTTCTTTACGAAAAGTTTGAAAATTCACGACTGGAGTTTAATAATAGATTTTCTCATGGGAGCCCTGTTATTAAATTCAGCTAAACGAGTGCGGAATTAAAATTTCACAAGTCGAGTCTCTTAATGGCCGGAGTTCGATAATTAATGTTTTTTTATTGAAGCTTCGAGGACCCTCAATTATTACACAAATTGTCGTAAAATATCTTTTTAACTATTAGGTTTAGTAAAACATCTTTTTAATACTCTCTCGGTTTATGATTATGAAAAAAATATATAGTATATATTTGATTTAAAAACAAAAAAAAAAAAAAATATATATAGTATACATTTGATTTAAAAACATAAGGAAAATTTCGAGATCTCCCAACATACACAGAAAATCGATACGCTATACTTTGCCTCCCTTGCGCTGAAATGACGTGTCACGCACGTCGACAATCTTTTGTCCCAAGTTGCAACATTTTCTCAGTTTTAAGTATATTTAAATGTAATCCAGGCGAAACAAACGATAAGTTTACTACTTCTCAATAATTTCTATCCAGTGATATCATACCGACGAGTTCAATAGAAGAAGAAAGCGACGAATTATTGTATACCGGTTCGGTCACTCGTTATGGTCCGCGCAAAGGGTTAAACCGTAACAACTTTCGTATCGAACAATTTTTCATTAGACACAAGCATGATTAAAAAGTTGCGAGTTACGTGAATCACCCTGTATAACTTAATAATTAATAATATATATATATATATATATGTAACACGCAAAGGAAATGTAACACGCAAAGGAAAGTATTTCTCCGTAAATCAGAAATGAAATTTCATTACAAATGGCAAATCTTTGCCGTTTATTCATCCATTGCTACCGCAACGAATGCACAGTTTGTTCGTTTTGTAGATCGAGCAAGCTATAACGTAGACCACGAATACTGGTATTGAGACTCGGACGAAGTTTTCGAACGTTTATTAAGATCGATCGCCCGGGAGAAACAATCGTATTTCTCGGTATGTTGGAGGGAAAGATGACTGTCGCACCGTAATGCCAGATAGTATTAGAACGCCGATCTACGGAACAAGTGGAGTCGGAACTTGGTTTCCTTGTTGGTAACAGCTTGAATACCTAGATTAATGCAATAGAGGGTGCTTCGGATTAGAGCCAATCGGACGGCTGCTTTACGTAGTTACCTTCTGGCGACGAGGCCTGGCTAATTCCAAAGATAACTCTTGGATGATAACTGACATTTGGCAAACTAAAACCTGAACCGCGAAACTTTCAAACGCTTTCTGCCCATTTCTTTCTGGCCATTCAGGATTTAGGATGTCTCCTCCGGACAGATTGTTTGATCCTGAAATCTGGCTTTAATTGAAGAGGCATTTACACGTGAAAAAAATTGTAAATTATTAGATAAATCATAAAACTGTTAAACTATCGTGTGTTATAAATTCGTTATAGTATGTGTTATAAATTCGTTGCACGAACGACCTTAACTGCAACGAGTAAGAATCGTGCTTCAATTTCAGATGTTGTGAAATATACGATATTTTGGATGTATTAAAATTTCACGGCGTGTCGAATAAATCAGTAAAGTTAAAATCGAGATTTCAGTATACATGAAGCAATATATTGATGGAATTATGCTTATGATTTGAACAGAAAATGTAGACAACTTTCGAAAGAATTGGAGAAGATCGCGGATTTTTATGCAAGTACAAATTTTTTCCGAGAATATAACGAAGAATTTCGTTTCTGGAATTTCGATAGAAAATTACGTTGTGTAAATGTTAAATATTCTCGTACATTTGATAAAATTGTTAAATTGTCAAATATGCTGTATTAAGTATTACGCATTAAATAATCTCGATAGAAAGTCACGTTACCCAACAAAGCACTGAATTATGAATATTTTATACATTTTTTTCATACTATGTGCAATCTACATAAAAATATGTAGTCTGTCAGTTAACATCATCAAATTGAAAATATTATAATTCGTTAATTATAATATTTCCAATTTGATATTGAAATTTAACTTTATTAAATTATTATCATCCACCATTCTGTTTTAATTCACTTTTGTCGTCAGTAGACTGCGGATTTGTAGAGAAATTTTAAAATGCGAAATCATAACACGTTGTTATGAAAAAAATCGGTAAAATATCCAAAACACAGTGTTCTCTACATTTTCTATCGAGGTTCCATCTATTTTTATTTTTTCTTTTTTTATCACACACCGGAAAAATATAAATTTCCGCACAAATATCCGCAGTCTCGTTATCAGTCTCCGCGATTTGTCGAGCTTCGAAGAATTCATACCTTTTTTTTGCAACGGGACCGAAAAATTGTAAATAGACTTCTGGAAATTTATTGAAAATTTAGACACGTTATTCCAGAAAGAAACGAGCATGCTGGACGTTCGTTCCAATCAGAGAGGAAAAAGAAACGAAACAGAAAAACGTTTGAGAAAACGTGCGAACGTTAGTTTGAAAACCGCCACGTTGCGATACGCGCAAGAATGAATCCACCGGGGTGACTCTTCGCGGGGCGGAGAAGTTTTTTTTTTTTTTTTTTCTGCGCCACGTACAATGATGAGTGAGCTCTAGTCATAATTAGTCAGAATCTTTTCCGCCTCGTTAGAGCGCCTTTTCTTTTCCCTCGCAGAAAGATCGGTCGATCCCTTCGCGAAAAAGAGAATTCTCTCTTTCCTCCTTCTCCACTTCCACCCCCTCGGGGGAAAGGAAACCGCTGTTTCAAGCGTTAATGCAAGATTGGAAAAACCACTAGCTCCGAATCTTTTTCTATAATTCGACGTCCTCTTACTCCGTTTTTCTCGCTAGAGAGAGAGAGAGAGAGAGAAAAGAGAAAGGAGAATTTTTTTTTTAATCGATAAATATCTAACGAAGAGTTATTACGAGTGGCCATTGCGTCACTTTGCACAAGTAATTCGAGAAACCTCTCTCACGCGCACGACGAAGAAGGAAAGCCATAGAAACGAGAAAGTCGTGAAACACAATAGCAGATTTAACATTTTTCCCTTCTTTCTTTTTTTTTTTATTTTTTTCTTAAAGCGGTCTTGCGAACGAGAAACGCGAGACGCTTCTTAAAACGTTACTAAGGGATAAAAATTATTCAAATGTATGCTCGGCGCCTCGAGTCGTTGGCGCTATGTGCTTATCCGTATTAATTACGCGTTACAACAACGTTGAGTAACAAATTGTTGAATTACTGTTGAATTATGCATCGGCATTAATTGTATATATAGCTGTACGGTGACCGAGGGAAACCGAACGAGTGCGTACGTGGAGTTTTAACGTAAATAACATTTTATGTATTTGCATGTAGAATACAGAAAAAAAAAAAAAAAAAAAGCAAAATACGTGGCGTTTCGTAGAATGTTTTCGTTTGTCCAAAATAATTTTTACCACCGCGTTATCGCGATTATTCTGGCAAATGTAAATTGTTTTCGCCAAGTCAGGTTTGTTCCGCGATTAATTTAAATGGGAAATTATCGATACTTCGAAAGGTTATATAATTTTGTAGAAAGAAAATCACACGGCGATCTACTTGGTCTCATTGTAAATCGTGAAACTTCCATTTCGACTTGAATTCGTTTTCCTTCCAAGATATTTTAACATCATGCAGCAAATTCTTCTTTCTTCTTTATCAAAAAAAAAAAGAAACGCAAAAATTCGCACGCGTAGTAAAAATGCTGAAAAATTTTATTTATAGCTAAATCCATCGTGGTTTTGAAAATTAAAGTTCTGACAATCTACAACGATCTTTGAAAACTTGCTGTACAATTTTTCTTTTTTTTTTTTTTAACTTTGAACGACAAAAATTCGAAAAATTTTAATCGTTGTTTAAAATTGAACAAAATAGCAAAAAAAAAAAATTGTACAGCAGAATTTAAAGATTTATTGCAAATGAAAAATTCCAGTCTTCAAAATCATGATGGATCAAGTTACGAGGAAAATTTTTTAATATACCTCCAGACATGTACAAATTTTTATAATTTTCGAGAACAAAAGTACTTTTACTTTCAAGTAAAGAAAAAAGACAAACTTATAAGATCTTTCACGAAATTTGAACAGTTTCGATTATCCACAATTTTTCATCATCATCACTCTCCTACTGGTGTTTCAATTAATATCTTATTATCATGTTAAAATCAGATTAAATGTCTAATATATAAATATTAGAATATATTAATACATAAAATATTAAATATTAAATAATAAAAATAATATATTAATATATAAAGTATTAAATATTAAATAATAAAAATAATATATAAAATATTAAATAATATATAAATATTAGAATTAATTTCACACTTACAATTAGTCATATACTCGTCTATTAGTTTTACGTCAATTACAATTAAAGCGAGCTTTAACACGAGAGACCAACTAGATTAATAACAATAAAAATAAAATTATCGGCACGAGCATCGTCAAAACCTATTCACTAAAACGAATCGATAGTTATCTGGCAGGGGAAGAGGGGGAACACCTCGAATTCAATGTCAGCTGACAGTAAGAACATATGGCGATCGATTAAGATCGCTACGTGTCACCCAAATTAATTAAATGCATTATATTGATCGGCAGACGTATCTCGTGACGCGAGCACAGTCGTCGAAACTGAATTGTATTATCGCGGGGTAGAGTATTACGCTCGCGGAAAATTTATGAATTGCCGGTCGCGAATATTCCATCGACCAATGATGCAGACAACATCGAGCGTTTCGATAACAACAACAACAACAACAACAACAACAACACAATGCGAACAACAACAACAACAACAACAACGACGACGAGATTCTCAGTTACCGAGCATGGTATTTCGGTGAAATTCACGTTTCAACGGGGGAAAGTCACGCGATGGTACAACAATATCGTGCTAAATGTCAATTTTAGTAAACGCTGCTTTCGTACATTGAGCGCGAATGCATTCCACTTCGGAGCACGGACGCGATGCGCGCAACTTGTTCTCAAAGTAAAAAAATGACACAAGCGTTAAAAGCATCGAAACAAAAATGTTCTACCGCTGCTGGAAGCGACACACACTCTCTCTCTCTCTCTCTCTCTCTCTCTCTCTCTCTGGGCGTCAGTATCACTCGCGCGCGGTCTACGTGTGTTTTTCACGAGCGTGCGTGCGCGTGCCTATTTCTTCGGAAGTAGTATGATATCGTCGCGGACGTGGCCGTAAAAAGTTAATGTTACATAGAGCAATAACAGGGAGAAGAAACAAATTTTTGAAGCTGTTCGAATTGTTTAATACTGATACTGTTGTACAATAATTTTGTAGAAGGAAATCTTATGCAATAACAGTAGCAAGCTCTTGCAGCTCAATGAGTTTTACTTGACAGTACTTTTATTACTATTTTTTATGTTTTATTTCATTTTAATTTACTAATTATTACATTTAATTTAATAATTTTCATTAACTTTAAGCTTTTATTTTCAATTCTATTTCATTTAGTTTGCAACTTTTTTTGTTTTCAATTTCATTTTAGTTCACAACTTTCTACTTTCGATTTTATTTTACTTCACCATTTCTTGTCTTTTATACTATTTTCTTTTATTTTATTTCATTTCCAACTTACCAATTTTTTATTTTACTTTATTTTACTACACACAAGGCACTTTCCTTTAAATTTATAGAGATTTTTTATTAATTTAAATGAAACGTCACCGATACTTCAGATTGTCTTAACTTCGTAAAAAAAAAAAAAAAAGAAAATCATATAGCAATCTATTTGGTTTCATTATAAAACTTCTATTTTGATCATTCTGAATTCATTTTTTCCCCGACTTAAACACCACGTAGCAAACGAAAGCGTCTTCTTTCTTTTCTCTTTTCTTCTTTTTAAGAACTGCAAAAATTTACATGCATGTAAAAATATTGGGAAATTTTATTTACGAGTGAGTCCATCGTGTTATCACTTCACTTGCCCGACTGCTGCGTGATGTAAAAACATTTTAGAACAAAATGAACGACGTACTTTGAAAGCAAAGGCTTCAAGCTTTCAAACGAGCCGAAGCTCGTTATTGTGCGATTTCTTTTTACAAAATTATTAACCCGAATATTTGAACCTTTTGAACTCGAATTGCTTTCAGCGTTGTTGCTCGTCTTGTTTTTTATTTTTAGATAAATTAGGCAGATTCATGTGCAACGTTAAAATTCAATGTTTTTTGTTTACTTGTTACTATTATTATTCGTATAATTTATTTCTTTACTCAGTTTTCAGAGAGCGATAATTTTTAAAAGAATTTCGAATTTATATTTGCCGAAGTATGACAGCGTATGACATGTGAGTTCGAAAGGTTAATAGGAGTCACATTTATTATTTATTATTTAACATTCTATTTGGAACTATTGATTTAACACTTTTTTTTTTTAACAGAATTAGTAGTTAAGCATTCAATTTATGTCTCTCAATTGATATTTTTGAGCCACTGGGAATCATGACGATTTAGAATTAAATTTAGAACTGAATTGCTCAGTCTTGGAATTTTTTTAATCTAATCGAACTTTTGTTACTAACGTTCATTATGGCGAACGTAAAGTACAGAGTGAAATAAATTACTCCAAATTTAGTAATTTAGCCATAAATGAATTTAAATAATTTACAAAATTCAAGCAAGTTGCTCCAAATTTCAATAATTTAAATTTCTCTCGAGAGCTAGAAACCTTCAGCTAGCAGAAAGTATTTAGAATTCAGAATTGAGAAGATCTGTCGCGGGCAAAGCGAGAAAAAGCGTTTGTACGTTGGAAAAAAATTCACGTTCGCAAATTACGTCAAACGTTCAACTCTTGGAAATTCCTCGTCAACGTGCCAATATTCAGCGATTGAAAGAAAAAAAAAAGAAAAAAAGAAAAAAGAAAAAAGAAACCACCGAAAGCAAGACGATCCCCCTTCGCGCGCCGATCGAAACCAAAACGTATTTACTTTTTATATTTATTTGGAACGAACGCGCCGGCGGGTGAAAAAGGGAAGAAAAACCAGAAAACGCAAGCGCGAGTATTGTCATCAGGCTGAAGAAGCATCGGAAAGCTCTCGACGCAGCAGCCTCTGTGAAAAAGCTGTTTCCTCCGCGAAGCTATCCGTATGGGAACCGTAAACTGCACGATCCCCCATTGGGGTGCACGAAAGAAACAGAGGGTGCACGCGGGGGAGAAAGGTCGGCGACGCCACAGAGAGAGAGAGAGAGAGAGAGAGAGAGAAAGGGAGAGACTAGGAACACGTAGTAATTCGCCGACCACGCCTCGATGCTTTCAACCCGAGTATGCGTGCGTGCGTGCGTGCGTGCAAATTCGCGCGTCGTACGCGTGCGTTTCGTCGGCGCAAACACGCGTGCGACCCCGATTCGATTGCACGTAAGGGCGGCGTGCAACAGCCCCCGGGGGTTACGTCGTCTCCACTCCTGCCGTTTGGGGAACAAGCCGAGGAAGAATAGGCGTGACAGAATCCTTGACTTTGCGACGCAATCTACGAATACGTTCGCCTACGCGTTGCGAAGTGGGTGCGTGCTTGTCCGCGGGAACGTGTAAATACAATGCCTCTTGCGACAACAAACGAAACACGACGACGAAGAACTTCAGACGATTCGCGCGGAGAGACGTATATACGTATATGTACGTATATGTACGTGCATACGTACAGTGGGTTTGAGTCGTGTGTGTGTGTGTTTTTCTTTGTCAGGCTTCTTTTCCAATAAATGTTAGTTGTGTGCATTATGGTGCACTAATTATATTATTAATAATGAATGTTACTTCGACAAACGTTAGTTACACTTCTCGTAATTATAATACACATTATATGTGTTGTTATTTTATATATTGATTATTATTATTATGTATTATAACACTATGTATTCGTGTCATTATTCAGTTAGTATCAATTATTGTTTAGCTATTATTCAATTACTGTTTAATGACACTAGTTGTTGAAATAATGAACATTGTTCCAATAACGAATTAATTATCTCTCGTGCCAGGTGTAACTAACATTGTTAACATTACTTCGATGTATAATTTATTGAAATAATTGAAATATTGAAATATTTATTGAAATAATTGAAATACTGAAACTTGCCACTATCACGCTCAAGTTGTCTTACAAATTAGCTTTACGCGCGTACTTTCGTTCTGCGCATATAATATTTTAATTGTATTAATAATTATATAATAATTATTATATAATTATTATATAATATAATATAATTATTATATAATATTTAACGATTTATTAATCTTCAGTTTGAAGAGTTGAAAATTCAAATTCACGCTCCACGGGGTTACAATTTGCTTTCCGTTTCAAATCGAAACCATAATTCCTACCATGAGTGTGACTCGACGTTACATGTTGAAAGGGTTAAGAGAATTCTTATATGCAGCGACTCGCATTAATATTCGAAATACTGAAATAATACTGTTATAATTTTGTAGAAAGAAATCTACAAAAGTAAAGATACTGTTCTTTCTCGAAAATGCTATAAATTTAATTTTTCACACAAATTTTTTTTTTTCATAACTGAATCTGCAATAGATTTGAAAATTAAAATTTATCCTTCACAACGACCCCTTAAAATTTGCTGTACAATTTCTGTTTTCACCATTTTAACTTTGAACGCTAAGCTCATATCGTACATTTTCTTTAAATATTCATAACTCGAGTAAATAAAATATTGTACAGATTCGTCACTCAAAAGTACGGCCATGCATTTAAAAATTACTCTGTACAACTTCGCACAAATTCAAAATAAATATAAAAATTTAATTTGCAGCGCGAATCACAATCGGTGACGAAGGAATGAATCGTGAGAAGGAATGTCGAACTCAAAATTTGTTGAAATTAGTCTCTTAACTGTGAGACAGTGAAGCCAACCATCAATCAGGCTTAGGCGCACACGTACCAGACTGATCTTTTTGGAAAATGAATCCCTCCAAGGGTGAAAGATGTGCACTTCACATCAAAACTTATAAAAAACTTCAGCATTATTACTAATTCTCTGACGAATTTTGTCCCACCCAGTATATGTTTGAAATGCCACAAACAACCTACGTATGTACATACTGCCGCGTTGCTCACCTCAATCTCCGTGATACTTGTACAATCCATAAATATCACGGGAGTGATAACGTTTTCTCATTTTTGAGTTCTTCCTTGCACATATGTGCGCACGTAACATAATATATAATGTTTACGTATGTACATACCCGCGTAAAAAATACAAGCAGTTGGTTGAATGAACCAGTTATTTATTGCATCAAGAATTCATTCATTGTCTTGTTGTAAATCCAATTCCGCTTTTCGTAATAAACATCGTTAATATTTATTTATGGAGATTAACGCTCCGGCGTTTTTGTTGCCACGCTATGGGGGAAAACGTAGAGTTAAAACGCACCGGAGGAGGGAAAGGGGGGTGGAAACGCGCGAATTTACTTTTCGGAATAAATAGCATTGTTTTGATTTTCATGCATCCCCGCGAATGCACGCCACGCCCTTATTGCATGCAACAGTTTGCAATTATATAAACGCATAAGCGAAAGTAAATGGCGAAACAACGTAACAACGTCCGACGCTTTTTTTTCTCTTTTCTTTTCCTTTTTTTTTTCCTTCTTTCTACTTTTATTTTTCACGTCGACGGCGTGGGAAGGTTTTTAAAGAAATATTTTTTATTCAACCTATGTGTATGTATGTGTGTGTGTGTGTGTGTGTGTGTGTGTGTGTGTGTGTGTGTGATTTATTTTATAATTTTAAAATATTTGTCCAATTTCGCGACTTGAAAGTGTTTAAACATCGTTGTTTCCCTTTTGTTGACAAATGGATTAGAAAATTTATCTCTCTAGAAAACGCGTTCTCGCAGAAATGGTCGCAGTCGCTCGTGATCCTTGTGCAAATTTATGCTCCGCGGATCTTAAGTTTATATATCGTTGAAAATATTTAAAATATTGTAGAATTTTAGTTTAGGAGAATTGGTTTTCAATATTGTTCTTCAACGTAGGTTGGACAATTTATATTTATATTTTATATTTATTTATATAAATAATTGTAAATATAAATTATTTATAATATATATTTATTATAAATAATATATAACATTTTAATAAATTATTTATATAAATATATTTCTTTCTATATCAGCGCTTTAGAATTTCCTATAGAATGTACATTAACCTTCAGAATATCACTCAAATAATTTTATAATCAATAAAATAATCGTTTTGCTTATTAGAGGATCAAAGAGAATAACGTGTCGTAATGAAGATAAATTCATTCTTAACTAGAACTATCGATGAGATTAGAGCATAAAATTTTCATCATTAAACTAAAAAAAAAAGAAGAAAAAAGAAAAAAAATAGAAGAGAGACTTTATAGTATAATGGAATGTACGAGCTTTCATTTATATAGTTTACGAACAATTATTTAAATTTTCAAAAGTACATTATTATTACGTAACTACAAAATATCACAAAAATTATAAATTGGCCATTTTGACCATTCTGATAGGTCTAGTGTTGATTTGTCACATGCTCTTCGTTTAGTACCAAACCTTTCGACTTTTGGTAACTTTAATCATACATATGGAGGATAGAAGAAAGTTTTTCACAACACTATGAATAAATAGCCATTATTGATATTTAATTATTTAAGAAAGAACGTCTAATATAATTCTCATACTACGTGTGTGTGTAACAATCAATAAATATCATACTGTTCGCCATTGTACGTGCATAGATTGATAGACTTGCGTATTAGTTTATTTATTTATTAGTATACGAACGATTTTCGGTTAGCCAAGTCCAAATCTAATTAAATATATATGCACGAATCACATTTCTGAAATTATTCACAACGAGTATCGAACGACGTCCGCTTGACAACGTAGCTTCGCATCGACAAATTGAACAACTTGACGAACGTGTCCATTTCTTTTTTTCCTATTTTTTCCCCTCTTTTTTTCCAACGAGGATATGTTTATAAAAGAGGAGCTAATGAGTTGGACACAATAGACGCGCGCGTGCATATATTTATTACCTATTGTATCATCGAAACACGAAGCCCCCGCATTTAAGAAAATCGCAATACGGGCTAATTTTAGTCGACAATAAAGATTCGCTGCATGCTCAGTTAGAATGAATGGAACATTTCATGAGAAAACAGAGGAAAGGAAAGAAAAAAAAAAAAAGAAAGAGAGGAAAGACAAAAGAAAACAAAGAAGCTTCACGTCATTTCTACGCAGAGATATTGGAAAGCATTCTCTTCAGAAGAGAAGAGCCTGATATGCATATTTGAATGAAAACGTATTTAAGCTGCTATCATTGAAAGATTATTCGTGTCGTTAATTATTTCTGTCCCTTCATTTTAACTGGAGCACTAAATTCTCGGCGGGCGACGGACGAGAAAGAGACCGAAGAGAGAATTTCTTGCATTATTGCTCTTCGTGTTGAGTGGCACAGAAACTTCGTTAGTTGTTTTGTCAAAAAGAGAAGAGAGAGAGAGAGAGAGAGAGAAGAGAAAAAAAGAAGAGACAACTCGAGGGAACGTGACTTTGGAAAAATAATTGTTGTTGCTTTTAGGGAGTGATAGACGATGGCGGGATAAACAAAATGTACGAACAGAATTATTTCATTCTTTTGACTCTTTGTGCGTGGTTACGATGCTGTCAACCCTCCATTTGACACATTTTTTTCTAGCAAAATCTGCAAAATCGTTGAATATTTATACCTGGTACCTGGTATATATACGATAATCCACAATAAGTAATGAATATTAAAAGTAAAAGTGTTCCAAGCTTGTGTGTGTGTGTATTATATATATAATTTTTATATATTAATATATATTAATAATTTTATTAAATATATATATATATTTAATATATTTTACTTATTTAATATATATAATATATTTAGTATATTTTACTTATTTAATATATATAATATAATATATTTGGTGTATTTTGTTTATTTAATATAATAATATAATATATTTAGTATATTTTACTTATTTAATATATACAATATAGTATATTTAGTATATTTTACTTATTTAATACATATAATATAGCATATTTAGTATATTTTATTTATTTAACATATATAATATGCTATATTTAGTATATTTTATTTATTTAATATATATAATATAGTATATTTAGTATATTTTATTTATTTAATATATATAATGTAGTATATTTAGTATATTTTATTTATTTAATATATATAATATTTAATATAATATAATATATTTAGTATATTTTACTTATTTAATATATAGAATATAGTATACAATTTTTATACATTAATTTTTATATGTTAATATTTTATATACTAATTTTTATATATTAATATATATTAATAATTCACATGTTCAGGAAATAAATGACATTTTGAAATTTCTGCAAATTCGAGTTCATGGAGACGAATGCAGGCTCCGTGGTAACTTTCTCAAAGGCTTTCGAAGCGTATCGACCGAACTTGGAAATTCTTTGCCGGTTTCTAACCTTTCAATGCTTTTACCTTTACCTTTCCGTCACGAGTACGCATGCGATATACAGAAAAGTGCCTTCATCGAATTCGCTCTCTATATGGACCGCAAATGTATACGCGCGAAAGGACGATGACACCTTGAAATCGTGATCAGTATATTCTAGATCAAAAGCTCGGAGCTGAATCCCGCAATTGGATTAACATCGGGGCATTTCTTTCGTTAATCGCTTTTCGTTGGTCAAAGATAGGATTTATTTGGAGATTTATTTCTTTGGATTTGTACACGATGAACCAATGACGATGAAAAATACTCATTACCGAATAAAATTGTTACTTTGAATTGCATAATTAAAGATCGTTGTAACTTTGCACAGGAAAATCATGTAACAATATCCTCGATGATTGAAAATTGTAAAAATTTAGACATCTCCATAAACATTGATGAACATTTCTGACGATCATTTCGAAAAATGAAGTCTCACCTTTACAACGAGCTATTAAAACATTTTATTATCCTAATGTTCGAAGTTCGCTTAAAAATTTTAAGAGGTCTTTTTAAAGAGGAGATTCCAATCTTTAAAATCATGGTAGACTTAGTCACGAAAAAATTTTTTTTTATTACTTTTAGAGACATTTGAGTTTCCACAATTTTCGAGAAAAAAGTATCTTTACTTTCCTGTCTGCTACATAATGTAAAATCATCCGTTGGAAAAAACGGACCGAAGACTGTGAAAATAGAAGTATTAAGCTTCAAATTGAGACCAATTGAGACCAATGTGAATATTTCTTTTACAAAATGGCAAGAGTTCAGCAATTTTTCATCATTATTGGTTCACTATAATTAGAAGTATCGTATCTAGTTTAGACATTAGACATAATTTTTTTGAAAAAACAAATTGATTGAATTATTAGATTATTGTATTACCGATAACCGATAACACGTATAAAATCATCAGATCAGTCAATCTGACGCGTGATATGAAAATTTGATAATTTTCGTAATTACATTCTAACACCTAACTTTAGTTCGAAGACGCGAAATGTTCTGTCTCTTTGAATAGTTGAAAATACTATAACTGTTCTGATCACGAAAATTGAGCGTATACAGGGTGATTCGCGTAACTTGCACATCTAAAGTAATTTTTAAATTATGCTCATGTCCAATGAAAAATTGTTTAATAAAAAATTTTAAGGAAAGCAAAATATGGCTGCGGGTTTCGAAATTTCCAAGGGCATCTTTATTTCTTTCAATTGGACATAATGGACCGTATGTTTTTTTTTTTTTCATCGTAAATCGAAATTCGAGGTGACAAAATATCAAGCCACATTTATCCTAAACTTAATATTTACGATAATTTGACCGTCAACGTCCATGGTTTCTCGAGACAAATTATAAGAAAATACCATTAGGTTTAATACCAATGTAACAATACTTTTTTACTTCTAATTTAATATTTTTGCAATTTACGATGAAAAGAACTATATAGTCTAATTAAAAAAAAAAAATAAATTTCTATGACTCTGGAAATTTCGAAACCCACCAGAAATTGATACATTCCTTCAAAACTATACAACTTTTGTATCAAATAATTTTTTATTAGACGCAAGGATAATTTAAAAAGTAATTTCAGGTGAGCGAGTGAATAATCCTGTATATACACGGGGTGGTCACTGAAAAACTGAAGGGTTTGGAAAAGTCACAACTCATTCATTTTCAATCTCTTTTATTTTCTTTTTTTCCTAGGTCATATCATCCCTAGCACCCCGTGGAGATCAAAATTAAAATTAATTAAAATATAAATAAAATGTTTAAAAAACACGTGTTTGTCATATCATCCCTAGCACCCCTTGGAGATCAAAATTAAAATTAATTAAAATAATAAAATGTTTAAAAAACACGTGTTTGTCATATAATCCCTAGCACCGCTAGGAGATCAAAATTAAAGTTAATTAAAATATAAATAAAATGTTTAAAAAACACGTGTTTGTCATATCATCCCTAGCACCCCGTGGAGATCAAAATTAAAATTAATTAAAATATAAATAAAATGTTTAAAAAACACGTGTTTGTCATATAATCCATAGCACCCCTAGGAGATCAAAATTAAAGTTAATTAAAATATAAATAAAATGTTTAAAAAACACGTGTTTGTCATATAATCCCTAGCACCGCTAGGAAATCAAAATTAAAGTTAATTAAAATATAAATAAAATGTTTAAAAAACACGTGTTTGTCATATAATCCATAGTACCCCTAGGAGATCAAAATTAAACTTAATTAAAATAATAAAATGTTTGAAAAACACGTGTTTGTTATATAATCCATAGCGCCCCTAGGAGATCAAAATTAAACTTAATTAAAATAATAAAATGTTTAAAAAAAACACGTGTTTGTAAGGGTTATTTTTGCTTTTGTGTCATTCAGTGACCACCCTGTATATACGCTAACGATGCAAATGAGTTGCAATGCAATGAAAGAAAAATTCGGGGGAAGGGGGGGGGGGAGATGGGGAGGAATTTGGGTAAGTATGAATGAAAGTCAGACTAACCTTGAGCGTGGACGACACAGAAGAAAGCGGCGACGGTGGCGAGGACGTGACACCACATTTTTCCCCTCCCCCCCTCCTCCTCCGCCCACTTTTACCACTTTCCTTCGCTACCGCCGGCCTTATATCCAACTTCGTTTCACTCTCCGCGGCCCCGTCGGTTCCTTCGCGGAAACAAGAAGGACGCGCTGCGTTTGTAATCGCGTTTCCGACGTATCGCGTGCCGGTTAATCGACGGTGTTCGTTCCGACCGGGCTCGTAACTCGATCATTTAACGTCACGAAGGATCCTGCGTTCACTCATATCACCCGACGTTCACTTGTTTCCGTTAAGCTGGCTCCCCGCGTTTCCGTTGTTCCCGATTCTCTTTCGTTCTCGTTTTCGTTTTTACTCGGACCCGCACTCCGACTACCGGTTCCGCCCCTTCGTTTCACACTTGAGAAAAAAATTTACAAATCAGCACTTTCGAAGGCGAAGTCACTCGTCTCGATTCTCACGATCTTCGCGAAGTCGATCCTTCTTCGACAGATTCATCTTGGCATAATCTTTCTCTCTTCCTCTCTCCGTCCGTTGTGCATGTACGTCTCTGATGCGCTCTGCAACACACAAGCAACGGGTGACACGTGAGACACAAAATCGTGATTGGATTTTTTAGAGTTTTGGGTGATAAGCAATGTTTAGCACGGTGGAATCACCCGTTGTGCGCACGTATGCACGGAACACCTGTTATGCGAACGTTCTATTGTACGAACGTTCTATTATACGAACCGTGTATTTTCTACCACAATGCAGCACGTGCGCCTGTATAAAATGCGTGTTTACACGCTTCTCGCGGGACGAAATCAATTCAAAATGACTCGGTCTGAAATTGATGTGGCGCAAAGTTACATTACGGCAACAACACGAAAACGCGGCAGTGTCGATAATTGTGGAGCGGGCGGGAGGGGGGAGGGGAAGAAGCGATATAATTGAGGGACTTTTAAACGTGAGGACACAAAAATATGGTGTTGTAGAGTCAACTTTCACCGATGTAAAAAAAAAAGAAAGGAAAATTGGAAAACTATTAAAATATTAAAATCTAAATAATTATTAAATATATTAAATAATGTTAACTATAATATTAAATTATAATATAGTGTTGTAGAATCAACTTTCACCGATAAATGTAATATTAAATTATAATATAGTGTTGTAGAATCAACTTTCACCGATATAAAGAAAAGAAAGGAAAATTGGAAAACTATTGAAATATTAAAATCTAAATAATTATTAAATATATTAAATAATATTAAATGTAATATTAAATTATAATATGGTGTCGTAGAATCAACTTTCACTGATAAATGTAATATTAAATTATAATATAGTGTTGTAGAATCAACTTTCACCGATGTAAAGAAAAGAAAGGAAAATTGGAAAACTATTGAAATATTAAAATCTGAATAATTATTAAATATATTAAATAATATTAACTATAATATTAAATTATAATATGGTGTTGTAGAATCAACTTTCACCGATAAATGTAATATTAAATTATAATATGGTGTTGTAGAATCAACTTTCACCGATGTAAAGAAAAGAAAGGAAAATTGGAAAACTGTTAAAATATTAAAATCTAAATAATTATTAAATATATTAAATATAATATTAAATTAATAATAATATTTAATATTAATAATATTAAATATCTTAATAATATTAAATATTAAACTATTAAAATCTAAATATTAGAATTTACTATTAAAATGTCTATTTAGAGCAGATGCAATCTAGAGACACGACACGACAGAATGATCAATAAACAAAAATCAGTAATGAATAAGTGAAAATTTATTGGGGAGATCGATGACGAAATTGTTGTGGCCCTAATGGCCAATTCAGCAAGGATATCGGTCGTTTCAAAACGCTTTTCACTCAACGATAGCGATCTGTTCCGCTGAAAAATTTAATGCCCTCGGTTTTAATTTATCGGTATTTCCGGAAATACGTTGTTCAGACTGCGGGGCTGCCGCAAGCTCGCGTACATTGAATTTCCAATGTTTTCGGAAAAATCGACGATACTCACGCTGTCGTAATTTTATAACAAAGGATCGTGCGAATGAGCGTGAAGCTTCTGTTTTTTTTTTTCGCGTCAATTCTGGATCCGAAACACACAGCAGGATATTATTTGTACACGCGCAGCAAGTGAGAAAGCAAAGACGAAAGTTCGCGTGTTTCTCTCGAAATGTTGGGAAATTTTTTCCACGAGTATAGTTTGAAGAACGACGATGCCCCAAGTCGAAGTTGTCGAACTTCGAACACAGCCGGAAACGACGAAAATTCGAATCTCTCGAATCCCCCCATGGTTTGCTCGACTCCAATATTCCAAAGACTTCAAAGACAACAATTTCTCCAATTGTTTCTACACTTCACGTTTGCCTCATTTCAGTCACTGATTTACGTCGCTTCTTTCCTTTTTTTTTTTTAATTTAATTTCGATTGGACGTCGAGGATTTTGCGAAAGTCAGAAAATTCCTCGGGACATTAAGATCAATGCAGATTAATGCAGAGAGCATTAAATCGTCTAACAGACACAGATCTCGAGCACAGATGCCGACATTTATCACGGTTGTGCATCGAGAAAAAATTTTTTTTTCAATCGCCGGGGGAAGAAGATTGTGCTCGACAAAAAAATACGGACAGGGACGGAAGAAACGTCGTAAAGGAAAGTTGGCGAGCTGAGCGAACAAACTCGGCGCAATCAAAAAACTTGAATACTTGTCGTTGTGTAGAATCCGACGTTTCGTTGGACAGTATCTTGCCATTTGTGCCAAGTTGGAACTTTCAATTCAAAATACATATATATATATTTTTTTTTTATTTTCGTTATTTATCAAACTCACTTGACAAATCTTACAATTTATCACGAAGATTTTAGACTGTCTTAAAAAGTCGTTTCGATTTTCAGCGAAAGATATTTTTTGTAATAAGTCTTTATCACTTTTGCAAATTCGTCGTTGTTAAGTTATAGTCCTCTGTATCACTCTCGTTGAAAAAATTCTCTGAAAAGCTCTAAGCTTTCAGAGGAAATAACGATTTCCTCCACTAAATGAATATTTTATTAATACCATTCCTTTTTCTTTTTTAATGTTGAAACTATAATTCAGAGTTCTAATTGCAATATCCTTGTTACTCGGGGAAACGCGCGAAAAAGTTTGTTTCGTTCGAGGAGTGAAGGGTGCTTGAAAGTTTTTAGGAGCGTTCATGATAGAAATCACATTTCATAAATTCTTCGTAGAACTTTCCAGCCACTGGCGAATGCTATTCTTAAAAAATAACCGATTGTTGTAGCGTTAACTACTGGGGAATGTATGTATGTCTTATAGAATTAGATCAAATCGAGGGAATGACGTAGTTTAAAATAATGCACATTTCGTTCTTGTCAGTATTTACTTGTTTAGAATGATAGTTAACCACTTAAGTTGGAATTTAATCGACGAATACACTTTTGGCCCGAAATTGTTATTACGTGTGAGAGATACACCAACCTAACAATAAGTGATTAAGATAAAATTCATAATAATACGTGTTTATAAAATATGTGTACCACAGTGTCACATGTATCAGAAAGGTAACACACTTCTCCACGAATAACACATAATTCCTTATCTTATATTTATATTTTATTATTATTATATTATTACTGTATTATTATTATATTATAATATTATTATTAACGCTTAATTCCTTATCTTATATTTTATATTTTTATATTAATATTTATATGTAGTAGAAGGCTCAGACAAACTCTTATTAAGGACAGCTTCTATTATGCAAACATCTTTTTGTTACTAAAACTATCAATCGATGGGTTTGATTGTCATTTCTACTAATTTAAATAGTGGCGTTGTTTTAATAATATTTTTGATAATTTTGGTTACTGTAACTACATGTTGCAGTGTCCATATAATAATGATTAAATTATCATTAAAGCCTACTTTCATAGCATGAATTGTATATATTAGTAATATATTAGATTTAAATTTATACATATAAATTATATTAAATGTTAAATACTACATATATTAAATATTTATATATATAAATTATATATATGAAATATTTATGTATATTAAATTTAAATATATAAGATTACGAGCTCTGCATATAATATTATTATTGTATTATTATTATATTATAATAATATTATTATTAACGCGTAATTCCTTATCTTATATTTTATATTTTTATATTAATATTTATATGTAGTAGAAGGCTCAGACAAACTCTTATTAAGGACAGCTTCTATTATGCAAACATCTTTTTGTTACTAAAACTATCAATCGATGGGTTTGATTGTCATTTCTACTAATTTAAATAGTGGCGTTGTTTTAATAATATTTTTAATAATTTTGGTTACTGTAACTACATGTTGCAGTGTCCATATAATAATGATTAAATTTTCATTAAAAAAAGCCTATTTTCATAGCACGAATTATTCTCAATCTAAGGTAATTTATATATATTAGATTTAAATTTATATATATAAATTATATATATTAAATGTTAAATACTATATATATTAAATATTTATATATATAAATTATACATATTAATTATTTACATACATAAATTATACATATTAAATATTTACATATATATATATATATATATATATATATATATATAAATTATATATATTAAATATTTAATTTAATTTAATTATTAATTAAATTTAAATATTAAATTTACATATATAAGGTTACGAGGTTATAATATTACGTGTTAATCGTATTCTGATATTTCATTTGTAATTAGTTTCGATAGAGGGAGGAGCAAATATTTAAATCGAGATTCCGCAAGTGTACAGTATACACTAGGTTTGGATTTATGTTACGAGCTCTTTATACAATACTACGTGTCAATCTGTCTCGTATCCAGTTCCCGATAGAGACTACTTATACCGAGATTTCGTAAATTACAACGCACGCGGCCACGCACGTGCAACTTGAGCCGCGACGCGAATTCACGAATTCGACGAGCGAAATTCTCGTTCGACTCACTTTCGTTCGACTCGCTGAAAAGAAATCACTTTCTCGTTCTTTCTCATTCTCAATTCTCGTCGCTGTTGTCGTCAAAACACGGTTGAAAAATATTCCGCGCCATCTGTCCCGAGTTATTACGTTACAACAACGAATTTTTAATCACACGGATCAGTTCCGGTAGAAAAAAAAAAAAAAAACACGAGCTCCTCTCCCCGTGCTCCTCTTTCTGCGTTCCGCTTCTCCTCGCTGTTTCGTTATCGGCTTCCTTTCTCGACATACCCGCGGAATATGCTAACGGCATATTGAAAAGGCAACTCGACTTTTCGATGGATTTTATCGTCAATGATTGATGAACATGGGACACGTATCTCTCTCTCTCTCTCTCTCTCTCTCCCCTCCAGCCGACGATCCGGTGTGCAACCTTATAGCGGTAACTCTAACACGGTGTGTTATGCCTTCGCTTACAAATCAAATACCACTAGCAAGGCTTCCGTTGCCTCTTCCTTTTCCATCCAACTTTCCTTTCAACCCTACGCCATTGTCGCTGGCCACCCTCTCCGCCACCCTAAATCCACCGTAGTACCTAGCGCGTTCCGCTGGCACTCCGGGCCGCAGGCAGCAAGACGTAATTGAATAAAACTGTTAAGTGATTAATTGCATGAACGTTCGCGGTGCTCTTCCTTGCCAACTAACTTCGTATTCGACTTTAAAGGACATTTACCGCATCATTTCACTTTTTCCGCCACTTCCCGCATACATACACACACACACACGTGTGCGCGAACGCGTGTGCTTCGACGAGGCTGTTTTCCCCACCCTTGTCTATTATCTCTGTTTGCAACGCACGCGCTACGAGTCTACGGTTGTACTCGTTTTGCATCGCGCCACTAATATACGAATGTTATTAAATTTACGACACGATGCGTGTCTCCGTCGTTTATCGGGAAATTTCAATCGTAGATATGAGCGCGGAGTCGTGCGGGTGAAATTGTACGTTCGGATGTACAGGGTGTCTCGCCGATTCGCGGTCAACCGACTATGGGAGATGGTAAAGAAAAAAAAAAAAGAAATACTGTTTTTGTCGTTGAATCGTCCGTTTCCGAGAAAATCGAGTTTGAAAGTTCATTCAATTTAATTGATTCTAAAAGTAACGGAGAAGAGAGAATAATTGACAGAATTTCTACGCGCGGGAATGAGTGAAGAATAGTAGAGTAATATTTTCCTATAAAAATATGTCGAGAAGGTGGAATGAAATATTTTTCGTTCAAAGTTTTCGAGAAAGCCCGGTTTGAAAATATATCGAGTACATATGTGAATTTAGCTGTCTCTAGATGTGACATAAAAGAATAATTAATCTACGTGCGAAAATAAATAAAAAACGTAGAATGATATTTTTCTGTAAAAAAAACTCCGTTTTTTTTTGAGAAAATCGAGTTTGGAGATTTATCGAGTATACTTGAGTTTAGTTAATTCTAGACATAACAAAAAATAATAATTGAAAGGAGGTTAATCTACGAGCGAAAGTAAGTAAGAAACGTAGAATAAAATTTTCCCATAAAAAACTCCGTTTTCGAGAAAATCGAGTTTGAAGATTTATCGAGTTTACACTTGAGTTTAGTTAATTCTGGACGTAATAAAAAATAATAATTGAAAGAAGATTGATCTACGCACAAAAATAAATAAAAAAATGTAGAATAAAATTTTCCCACAAGAAGCTTTGTTTTCGAGAAAGTCAAGTTTGAAGATTTATCGAGTATATTTGAGTTTAGTTAATTCTGGACGTAACAAAAAATAATAATTGAAAGGAGGTTAATCTACGCGCAAAAGTAAGTAAGAAACGTAGAATAAAATTTTCCCATAAGAAGCTCCGTTTTCGAGACAATCGAGTTTGAAGATTTATCGAGTATATTTGAATTTAGCTGATTCCAGACACGTGACAGAGGAATAATTGACTGGAGATTAATTCATGCACGAAGATAAAAATGCAGGCTAAAACTTGTTCGTCAAATGCTCTGTATTCGAGAAAATCGAGAAATTGAGAATTCATCAACAATGCTTGAATCTAGATTGTAGGACATGTGACATTCTATTTTAAAATTGGAATGTATTTGAAGAAAAAAAGCGCCATCACTTTTTAGCCACGCCAAAATACACGACCTAATTCAAGAATACACCTTCCAGGGATTAGTATAGGCGTAGATTAGTATTGTTAATAGTAGATCAGCTTTGTTATATTATATTAAGTAGTTAAGTATATTACGCATACTAAATACATCTAGTATGTTAAGTATATTAAGTAGATCAATACTGTTAAACTATGTTATTTGAGTTTAATTATAAAATTAGATTACTCGAATTAATAAAATCAGTAATGTTAAATTATATTATTATAACGTACCGAACGTTCGTCGTCGCGTCGCTCGTTACAAAAATTATTTATACCGACGAGTTTCAACGTTAATACAATGAAACTACATTTTACAAGGACGTAATTTGCTGTGGTATTATTAAAAAGAAAAAAAAAAAAAAAAAAGAAAAAAAACACGAGAGTATGTTTACCGATCGCGCCACCGACACAAATGCAAAACTTGTTGATTATTTCGATGAATTTGATTGTGATTCACTGTAAATTACGTAACGAAATGTAATTTAAGAATCGAAGTGTATGTTCATCCCCGCCGATCGATACAGAAAGCTGTTGATTATTTCGATGAATTTCAACGTTCAATGGAAATTATGTAATTAAACGAACGTGAAATAAATTATATTTTTCGGGGATGAAATTCGACGCCGGTGTAGCTTAAGAACACAAGGCTTCAATTACAAAAATTGTTTTCATTATTGAAAACGATGTGAAACCCGTTACTTTTGTACGAATTCATCTTTCAATTAATTTCGACTCGATCACGTTAGCGTCAGAGATTCCCCGCAGTGTGAACAATGCGCACCGAAACAAGAAGATTCGGCTCGAATTTGCATTTTAGAATAGTTCACTGTTCTTTATGTTCTTATGTTTATCTCATAATTATTTCCTTTTTTATTTATTTAACTTTACTACAGCTTTCATCTGGATAATAACGCCACACGCAAGAAACAGTTTAAACAAAACTAGGGGGGGGGGGGATAAAATATTTAACGTGGAACACAATAAACTACAGCATGAGAAAAAAGAAAAAAAAAGAAAAGAAGAATCACACACGCAGGTTTCATAAATAAAATGAAATTTCCCTCTCTGTGGGAAGGGAGGCGGGGGGAGGTACAGGTATATAATAGCAATATCGTAATATTGAAACTGAGGCTGATCTCCAATTTTTATTTCACAATATTCCGTTCGTCACTCGCGCCTCTTCAGGGGATAATTTTATCGACAAAGCCCGGTGTGATTCGCAGCCCTGGATTATGCTATCAAATCGAATTTACTCGCTCGCCTTCTCGCGTTTAGACCCCCTCCGCCCGGTCGAGTTTCCTAGGTTTAAAACTCGAGCGCGAAAGAATGGAAGAGGTTTTGATTCGCTGGAGAGGAGGAATCAATGAATTTACCGGATCTCGCGGAAAGTTTCTGCATCCTCGAAACGGGGAGAAGAAGAAAAAAAAAAAAGCTCGACCGGTTCCGTTCGTGAAACACAAGTTCCTTTCGGTCGGTACTTCGTCCCGAGAAGATTTGTCGCCGGCGAGGAATTCACGTCTCCCCCTCCATCCACTCTGCTTTTACATTTGAATCGCGCTACGTCCGAGTCGCAATTGACTTTTATCAACGCCGACGGCGAAATATCTTTTTCGATCACTTGTATAAGTTCCTTTGTTTAAATCTCGCTACACAAGAAATCGAATTGATATATATCAAACCTCCGTTTCCAAATTCTTACAGCAAAATAAATGTAAAATATATAATATAAAATAAAATGTGTGAAAATAGAGTTGTTGATAAATATATCATTATATATATATATATAAAATATTATGTATATAAATAATAATATAAATATAATATAAAATACTATGTATATTATATACATAAAATAATAATATGAATATAATATAAAATATTATGTACATTATATACATAAAATAATAATATAAATATAATACTATGTATATTATATACATAAAATAATAGTATAAATATAATATAAAATATTATGTATATTGTATACATAAAATAATAATATGACATAAAACAAAAATTCGTATATATATAAAAATAATAAAATAAAAATTCGCGACCTCAATTGTAAGACATAACACAAATCATTACATTTTTTATTGTTTCATTTTTTCAGGGTGAGTTGAACAATATTCCATCGTGCATGTCGAGCTACTGAAAAGGTGAGACACTTTTTAACCCATTATGGCTCAATGAAACAAAGTTAATCCTAAAAACTCCTGAGCCTTGGGCGTAAATTCTTAAATTACATTGCACGCTTCGTTCATTTTCCCTTGTACACTGTGTAAAAAACGCACATGATAGTAAAATCTCCTAAATATCATATTGTTAGACATATACACAACAAATTTTTAACAATCTTTTTCAGAAGAGAAGTAGATAGTTTACAAATTTAACATCGTCAGACTCGTGTTAAGAGTTTTGGGAACAAACTGTATAGCGCTAGAAATTTTTGTCGAATTGTGCTTGCAACATGTTATCATATGACAAAATAACAAATACTAAACGCGTCGAGTTTTAAATAAATTACATACAGACTCGTAGAATAAAATAGAATCAAAAACGAAAATAAAATAAAATAAAATAAAATAAAATAAAATAAAATAAAATAAAAGTAAAATAAAAAACGTACAACGAAAACAGATTTTGTTGTGCAACGTTGTTCACAAAGTGAGATCCAGAGTCGATTGTAGCTGAGTTTTTAGGATGTGCAGATCGGTAAAATGAAAATATTTTTTGTTGCGTGACATGGCGATCTACAAAATGGTTTTTACAAATTTTAGCTAAATTGTACACGTGATATGTCATCGTGTGAAATTAAAATTACTAATCTCGTTAATCACTGAACAAACGTAGATCAATTGCAATAAAGGAAAACGTATAACGGAAACACTTTGTGTTGTGTGTTAATCTATAGAATGCGCTGCACAGTTAAAAATATTGAAATATTTGTAAACAAATTCTACGCGTAACACGTCGGTCATACGAAACTATAAGTATTAAAAGCTTCACGGACTCACGGACTCGTAAAATAAAAACGTGAACACTTTCTTTACACTGATTTACAAAATTATCTATAAAATGAGTTCTGGGATTAATTAGAAATTTCATTCCGATTGCTCTCGAGTCCAATAAAATTAAAACACTTTCTAGTATATATACTTTAAAATTTTTAAGGACAAATTTTCATCAAATTAAAAACACAATACCTCGCTACAGACTGTGAAATTACAATTGTCGCACGAGCGAATAAAATGAAAAAAAAAAAAAAGAAGAAGAGAAAACACTTTCTGACGTCGATCTGCGAAACGTTGAATCCGCAAAACATCGAAAGTATCCGGCCACACTGCACGTTTAATACGTTATCAGACGAAATTGCCATCTCTGCGCGGAGGCGACAAGACAAAAAACACTTTGTTTTTTTTTTCCCCCTCTTTTTTTTATATCGCGCGCGACGTCGATCCATAAAATGTCATTCGGTGGTACAGCGAGCCGCAGGTCACTTTCCCGGAGTGCGAAAAACTTTATTAAACGTCGACGTCATCGTGCTTCGTTCGCATTATCCCTCCCCCTACACCACCACCCCCTCAGTCCACCCCCTACCAACCCCGTCGGGCGTTACACCGGTGGAACGATGGAACGGTGGAAGTTACCGCACCGAATCGAATTTGCTAATACGGCCAGCAGCCCAGGGGGACTTTGCTCGTCGCGCGGTACGGAAACGTTGTCCAGGTTATTTAACAGGCAGAGAAACATCGTTTCTAACAACTTATTAACTGAAAACGTTTATAAACCGCCCATTATACAACAAGTCCACGATTTAGAATTCGCGCGAGCGATCCTCGCCGGGTTTAGGTTTGCTCGCGCCGCCTCCGTTTCTCACCCTTTATTTTCCGGCCGAATTCCCCCCCCCCCCCCCCCCCAAAAAAACGTAAAGTCAACGTCAGTCGAGCGATTTCGAGGATTTCATTTACAACGAATCACGCCTCCGTAACTATGAAGTGACGACGTTTGCACCAGCGTGTGTACAAAAGTCGAGGTACGACGTTCCACGAAGGAGTTCGTGCTTTGGCGTTTAACCACTTGCGCTTGCCGACTGTATTGCGGACCGTAACGAGTGACCAAGCCGTGTACAATAACTCGTCGAACTCGTCACTTTTCGAACTCGTCAGCGTGATGTGGTGTGATGTCACTGGATAGAAATGATCGAGAAGCAATAGATTTATTAATTCGTTTATACACGTAATAAATATACTTAAAACTGAAAAGAGTATTGCACGGCACGTTATTTCAGCGCAAGAGGTTGAACATTTCGAACATTTTTTTTATTTTTTGAAATTCATCGTCGCTCTCGATGATATTTATACGTCGGACGATCTTCGTTCGAGTCTGAATCTAATGAAGAATCTTCGGATGCTTCTTATTCTTATTGCTCTTTAATTTTCACGTGATTTTGTATCTATATTTTACGTGATATGTGCAATTAAAATGCAAAGAAAACACAATTTGCGTTATCGCAAATGATACTTAATCATTGCAACCTGAATGCTACAAAGCTATATCCAAAATAGTAACGAAAAGAAGCAACAAAATGAAATATTATTGATACATAAACCGAGAGCTATTACGCTTTTTATTGTTCAACAAACACCGATAGAAGAAAAAATAATGACAATTACACAAGATGGTCCCTTTGACTTCTATCTGTAGGCAGTTTGCAAAAGCATTTACATTGATATGTTTCAGGTTAGAGTCGATAATCGTTACCAAGAATATTATCGGTTTTTAAAAAGATGTTGTATAACAAAATATATACCTTGCCACAAAAGGAATTAAATCATTTAATAGAACATCGATACATTAATACGTGATTTGGAAATTACTCTGTTATTCTACACTCCAATTTTTATCTGCTAAAGAAATTTAAATATTTCGCACACGTACGAAATAAACACATAAATCCGCGAAGGAGAATAAAAAGAAAGAAGAAAGAATTGATATGATTAATTTTAGCTTAAATTCACCGGACTGTTATTCTTTAAACATTATATTGTTATTATTCAAATATGATTCAAACGTGAGCAAGGATTTTTACAACAAGCAAAACCATTATAATACTCTGACTATGTAAAAGTTACTGTTATTATAACTAGATGGTAACTATTTTTATAAACTATGACTATAGCAAAGTTACGATTATCACAAACTAGTGTAATAGTTATTATCTATAACTGTTATAAAAGTTGTATAGTTGTGCGATTGCACGTATATCGAGCTGTACGATAGAATACGCTCTTTTTTTGTTAGTTTTCCGAGTCTGTGTTTCGAGTTTGACGTTGTCGCGTATCTTTTTCGTCGCGATGTAAATCCGAGACCGACGTCGCAATGCGAGTCCAGGAAGCACAGTTGCTTCCTCTCCTTGATTAAGCTCCCAAATTAAGGATTTTTATAACGCGAGCGTACGTTATCCGAGCGCGTGCACGGTTATTCGATGTCGCGCGAGTAATTAAGGGGACGTGAATGATAATCGTGCTCGTGGTAAGGAGCAGCGAATGTTCGCGTACTATTTTTTCTCCCTTTTTCTTTTTTTTTTTTTTTGCAGAAATTCAAGTGCAAATTAAATACTTTTTTTCCACGGTACGTGATTAACTTTCTAAATTAACAATTTTTATAGTAGGGATATACTACTTCGTATAGCCATTCCATAATTAAGAGGACGTGAATGATAATTATCCTGCTTTTGTATAGCCTTTCGGTATTTCGTAACAATTAGCGAATGTTCGCTTATCTATTTGTGAAAATTCTAGTGAAAATCAAAGGTTTATGAAAATATCAGTTTTCTAAGTTTATGATTTTTACAACGATAGATTATGAGTTGTTAAAATGACTATTGTGCTTATTCGTTAGTTTCTAAACGCATCGTATCTTTTTATATAACATTTTAATTCAAATCTATGATCGATTTGATTAATGATTCTCATAATTAGTGATTTTTGAATTAATTATTTTTGTGATTATTATTTTTTTTTTTTGATGTCGTTTGTTTGATGCAATTTGTGCGCGTGTATTTGTTATTCCAATTATGAATAATAATTGTGCTCTTATTAGTTCTTAAACTCTGATAACTTTTTTCTTCCCTTTTAGCTCAAGTTCTAGTACAAATCTAACAATAGGAATTGAGCGACCTTGCTCGATTTACTTTCTAAATCGGTGATTATCATAACAAGAATCAAATTTTCGAATATCACTTTGTGCGCGTTTTGTATCGTGCAAATAATGAAGGGAATCGTATCTACTTTTTTCACTCGATTAACAGAAAATGACACTTTCCAACTTCCAATAAATAAATTTTCTAATTTTCGTGATTCTCCGTGTTCAAGTAGCCCTGCTAATGATTCATTTGTTCGTTTCAACGAAAGGAACGAATTAAAAAGAAACGGGAAGGAAAAAAGAAAATTCCAAATTGGACCGAGCTGTTTCAAATACCGCGCGAGTTTATTTTTAAAAAACAGACGAATTGTCTAGTTTTCTATTTGTCCGTTTCGTTTCGCTTGATAAAATATAAGAATCTCTCTCTCTCTCTCTCTCTCTGTCTATTGAGAGATATAATTTGAAAAATTCTGATCCAATGGCACGAAACGCACTACAGCCATAAAAATTATTCTTCCCGAAGACACATTACGCGCAATCATCGTCTCCGCAAGTAGCATTTATCGTCTGTCACGTGTGAGATCACTCGCTAGTTCCCCAAAGGCAATATTAACTTCAGCAATAAGTGGGTATCCTCGAGAACTTGTCAAAATATTGAAGTTCGGAAATTTTCGTCATCGCTGAAAGAATCGCGAGGACCTCAAAGATCTCGGCTTATCCTCAATCCGAATTACGAGCAACATGATACGTTCGACGCGAGATTTATCAAATTTATGTATACCAAGCGCCAGGGAAACAATGAAATTTCAAATCTGGATTTGCTGGTTTCTCAAGCAAGAGAAAGAAAATCACGATCGATTGAAATCGGCTGATTTTTAGCTAATTTGAAGCCTCGGAATCAGTCGCCGCTGTTCGCTGGCAACTGATTGCGGACCGTAACGAGTGACCAAAACCGTATATACAGTGATTCGCCGCTTTCTGAACTCTTCGTCAGTGCGATACGATGCCACTGGATAGAAATGATTGAGAAGTAACGAATTTATTATTTGTTCTGCCTTGGGTTATACTTAAATATACCTAAAACTGTGAAAATATCGCGATGCTTGACGCGGCACGCAGGAGGTTAAATTCACAGCAGTTCAAATTAACGATTTAGTAACGCGATCCGTGCAAATTACAGCGTGAGGTCCAGGTATAGCAATGAATCGTTTGACGTCGGAATCGGCGAGATCGTTTGGAAACGTTTGCCTCTTCGAAGACTTAAAGAGTCTTTTCATTTCTTTCATCTTCTCTCGGTCCCATCGCGGCCCAAATCAATACGAGTTAATTCGTCGATAAAAATATCGTATCGGTGGAGAATTCCGTGTGCCATCAGATCCCCCAATTACCGAACGGCCGGTCGAGAAAAACTCGTTGAACTCGTTAAGCCGCAGCGGCGGCGGCGGCGGCGGCGGCGGTCCCTGTTACCAATCCGAACGCAACTCCGGTTCAACCATCGTTCGAGTAAGATTCGTACGAGGATGAAATCACGACGAGCGAGCGGTGTACCTGGCGGAGGAGGAACGTATCCCAGGTCACGTACGCCACCCACGGTGTTCTTCGATTTCGATAAATGAAATGAAAATCGAAATTCATGGGGGGATTTCGCCAAGGCGCACGAGCCGAGCAATCGTAAACAGAACTGCTCCCCTCTGCGAGATTCGCCCTATCACTCCGCGATATCGGCGAGGATAAATCGAAATTTCCTTTTCACATTCGCGATCTATCGCGTAAGTCGCGCACTTTCCACCCGAATTGCCGGGAATGGAATATTGTTTCCAAACGACTCCGCTCTTCGCTGACACTCGCGCACTTCGCACCCGGCACCGAAGGAACTTTGTTTAATTAAAAAAACTGCTAGAGAGCGGAGAGACATTTCCTGTTTTCTTTGTTATCAATTTTTATCGCCGGAGCGGCGAACGATGCGACGATGTGGATCGAGATAACTCTCTTTGTTAAATCGCGATAGATACATCGGGCGTGCGTTCCGAGCGACGAACGGTAAAAGAGTATCGACGATCGAAACACCAAAAAAAACGTCCGATGCGTGAATCGTTCAAGATTCGATGAGAAACCGTGGATGTTTTCCAAATTTCTCTCTCAACGGATCCTCCCGATTCCGCCGCTTTGAGATGAACGCACGTCAGAGAAAAGTGCGCGAGGTGATTGATAACAACGCGGAGCCTCCTCCCGCGGACATTACGGACAGGAAAACTGTCGCTGTTTCCCCGATGGAAGTAAAAACGGACAACGGTTGAGGGGGGGGGGGGGGGGGGGGAGGAAGGGTTGAACGAAAACGGGGGCAAGAGGAAACGGAAATCGGTAAAGCGACCGGTTCGAACTTTCGGCAAACATTTTACATAAATTTGTTCACCCCATCACAAGTTAAAACTTTCTTCAATTTCTCTTCTCACCGAGTCTCTCTTTCTCTCTCTCTCTCTCTGTATGTGTGTGCGTATTCGTCGAATCTTGAGAGAAAAAAAAAAAAATGCACTTTTAAACGACCGAGCGGGCTCTCGTTTGTTTTTACAAATTCGGACGTACCCGCGTTTGCGCGTATACATATACACTATGTATATACATATATATATATATATATATTATATTATATATATACGTATATATATATATACATATATATATAGATATAGATATATGTATATACATGCACAGAACGAACCCAAATAAGCACGGTGCTCACTAAAAGCTGAAAGTGCGCGTACGCTCGCGACGGTCGCGGGCTGAATACTGGCGCGTCGTGCCGCCCGGACTTTTAGTTCCCGGCGCTACCGAGAAGCGTCGCGACGCTTCTCTCGTGCCCCACTCTCGCGCTTCAGCCCTTGGTTCACGTCAGCCGGCCGGCCCTCTCAAATCGTCCGGCACGTTTCACGGTATCCCTCGGTTCGCCTCTCCTCGTTTCGCGTCGCCTCACCGCGCCTCGCAACCCCGTCTCTCCTCTCCTCTCCTCTCCTCTCCTCTCCTCTCCTCTCCTCACCTCTCTTTGCCGCTCTTCGTCTCACCACGCCACGCCACGCCGTACTTCACCCTCACCCGAACCGCCACCGCACCCCGCTGCAGCTCGCACCGCTTTGCCTCACCTCGCCCAGACTAGCCCAAGCCCTAGCCTCGCCTCTCTCTCTCTCTCTCTCTCTCTCTCTCTTTCTCTCTATCTCGTGCCTCACCCCGTCGAGAGACTCGATGGATCTCTCGTATTTCCATTCTCGATCGCCCCGTGACGCCTCGTATCGTCACCTGTATGTACAGTCTTTTGATGCGCTGCTACCTGGTAAATGACAACTCTCTGCTGGGATACTGCCCCGGACACTTAACTCCGAGCCAACGTTCCCTCGCGCCGTCTCGCAGAAACGATCGGCGTCGGCCCGCGAACGGTGATGACCGAAGGTGCAAACAGGCGACAGTGAGTGAACCGATATTATTACACTTGTGTACTTGGGGAAATTACGATATGTATTATATATATGTATATGTATATATTCCACCGAGGCTGACCCGGCCTCACTGGCATCACTGCTATCATCGGTTTAATTTAATCGAACTTTAGTATGTCCGATCGATCCGTCATCCGGCGAGAATGTGAAATTAAATATAAATTCGATGCGATGATAACTTTGCGGACGTGACACGTCGCGATACCGCTTGAGGGTTAACTTCAAATTTCCAACGGAGTTTCTGTTTCATGTGCACACGCGGGGTAAGAGTCCGTATTTCAATCTGTGTGTAATTTTTAACCACTTGCGCTGGAACTTGCAACCTGTTCCAAGCGCCAGAGAAACAATGAAATTTCAAATCTGGATTTCCAAGAGAAAGAAAATTATGATTTCATCGAGATCGGCTGGTTTTTAGATAATTTTTGAAGCCTCGGACACCGCCACTGTACGCTGGCAACTGATTGCGGACCATAACGAGTGACCGAAATCGTATGCAACGATCCGCCGCTTTCTTTTCGAAACTCAGTCAGTGTAACGTGATATCACTGGATTGAAATTACTGATTATAAATTTATTTATTTGTTTCGCCTATTTTGTTTCACTCGAGTGTACTTAAAACTGAGGAAATATTGCAATTTCTGCGCAAGTGGTTAATACACGATCCTCTGTTTCACGGATAGTCGAGTGTTTCTGTTACACCTGCTGTTGTATGAGCATAGAACACTTTGCTCAGAAGTCTCGAGATGAATAGAAAGACTGAAAGTATCAAGCGACGTTGATTATTAACTATAGCCTGTTAACAGTTGGCCACGTGAAATAAAATGCGTTATAAAAAGTCTATAACAGATGTCGAATATTGAAAATAAATAATTTCTGAGCGAGAGTGTAAGTTATTACGTGCATTTTGTAACAATGAAGATTATTTGTAAAATGTATGTCCAAGTCCAGCATCTTCGCCCTTTTAAATCAATTTTTTCGATTTAATTTTCATTTTCAATTTCCATTTTTCGTGAGCCATCTTTAATCATCGATGATTCATCTTGTTTTGCTTTTCTCTTCTCGTTCACTTCAAAGTTAATTCGTTTAAATGGATGCCGGGCTGCCCCCATCTCCGTACTTTTTGATATTTTAATCAAATCACTGGTATGACTCATCGGCCGAAAGTTTCATTCTTCATTATCGCGCAAGTATGTCCATGTAGTTTTTTAATTTATCATATACATAAAAAAAAAAACGAAAAACGAGCAGTTTCCAAAATGTTTTGCTAAATCGAACCAAGTTATTTTAGATTCTTCCATTTTTAACAATTTATTTTCTCTTGTTAAAAATTGAAGTCAAAATAATGTCACACTTATGTCATATCTTTACTAATCCTTGAAGCATACAGTGTTACAAAGTATAATCAATAATAAAATTATTGTTTTACTTACTAAAAAGGGATTATATATTACAATATGTTGAATAAATATCTATATCAAAAGCCACATATACGTTTAAAGATGAATGCATTCTTAATTCATTGTATGTCCCTCGTTTACTTTTAATAACTCCAAAGCACTCAAAATTTCAATTTTCTAACAACTTATATTTCCAATTCCGTCTTCTTTTAAGGAAGCGTGTAAAATTTTTTTTAAACCATTTACATATTTTTGTCAATTTTTTGTGCGTTTAATCCACAATAGAGTATTGCACAAATTATCTCATAATCTACTAAGTAGAACAATAATAATATTAATATATTTTAATATAAAAATTTATACTATTAATATTAATTTAAATTTCACCTGAAATTAATAAATTTAATACAACATATAATTTGAAATTAATAAATTTAATATAACAATAATAATTTTAATATATTTTAATATAAAAATTTACTATTAATATTAATTTAAATTTTATCTAGAATTAATAAATTTAATATAACAATTATTTCTACAGCAATAAAATTTATAAATTATTAATATAAGTTTAACCGCTATTGCTGGCACTTTAATTTATCATTATTAATTTTAATTTTCCCTATGTAGAAATTTTTATCAATTCTATTACATACATATATATTTAATATAAATAAATTACATATAACATATTAATTTAACTAATAATTTAATCATAATTATATTAATAACAAAATTATTAAGAGCTTATCAAAAGCTACATGTACGTCCAAAGATAACTGTACTCTTCATCTGTTACACGCTTTTCTCGTTCGGTACTAAACTTTCAAACTTTTGGTAATTTTAAACAGCCAAAGGGTTAACAGCATGAAGACAGTATGATGTTACTGTAGCGTCATACGAGCCCCGACGTCGAACTACAGCGTCGTGTGATTTCCAGCGGTTCTAATTTTTAAAAGATCCCATCAGCCTGCCCCCCTCCTATGACGAGAAAATTGTTTCTAAAAGTGGCAGCAGGTCGTTACAACGTTGAAGCACGGAATACACAATCGTTCATTAATCATTCCAGCTTCAGTTTCTCTTCGTATTTTATCATCAGCTTTTGTATACAGCGTCACGTCGCGTCGGTGTGAACTTGGTCGTCACGTGTTTATACTCGTCTGCTCGTCCACCGCACGGTTTTTTTTTTTTACAGTCGTGAAGCTTTTTTCCTTTTTCTCCTCTCGCCCGATATTCTTCGAACCGTTGTAGACGGAAACGTTCTTAATAAAACCTCTTTCTCTCGCGCTTTCTCAGAGGTCTCTCTCGGCTCTCACCGAGTTCGCTTACATTAACGATGAAAAACATTCGGCGCTCAGATCGCGATATTTACGTAGTTATTTAGTTGCTTGGAATTTTATTGAACGAAAGTGGAGGGCACTTCTCAAGAGGGATATTAAACTCTTTTTACATTTTATACAACAGAGCTCGGCCCCCGAGAAGATCGATTGTAATATAATTATCGGAACGCTCCGAGTGGCTTATCGCTTTTCCAGTCTCGCTTTTCCCCTTTATATTACGTTAAAAGAATTTGTCACGATATCGCTTTAAATATTCACTGGCCAGTACAAATTAACTGCGCGCTCGCCCACACACGCACACACACACACACACATACATACATCTGGTTTATGTGCGTTCTACGAATATATATTTACAAAATTATTCGTACGTGTGTTCGCCGTGCAAGGTATAAAGCGTGGTGTGTTAAAGCTGTTCAAGCTAATTGAGACCAAACTTACTGGGTCACGACCGGGACGAGTGCTTTTTAGACGAAACCAAGTTTGAAATGTAGGGTACAGCGAGAGGGAATAATCGTAGAATCTCCGCCGCGACTGTATCAGTTTCTTTCACAGAGGAACTGATCTCGAGCAATTAAAAGTTCCGAAATTATTCCGCGAGCTCTGCTGATCTAATGAAAACTGTTCAACTGCGCTGTTTTATCTCTTCGATTTTTGAAAACGAGATCGCTGCCCGCAAAAGTCCCGCCCTTCGTTGCTATTTGCCGAGGGAGATTTGCTTTCCGAAGGAACGTTTCTCAAACAACGATAAACAGTGTAATTGAAAGTGTAAGCGCAACGATTATTAGCTAGTAATTGAGAACCGAGTTGGTAAATAAAATTAAGCCAGCTGGTATATAAATAAAATTTTCCGGGTAAAATTGCCGTTTTGCAAACAATCAAACACCCGAATATCTATATTTATTCGTGGTTCAACCGACGATCTTGCGTTTACACAATTTGACAAAGAATCTCGCATGAATGAAAGTATGTTTCCGAGTGTTGTGAATAATAATTATTTTACAAGCACTGTATTTTACAGCACTTAAATCGCGCCACATCCTCGATCATTGGCAAATGATCGTAAAATATTTCCTTAACCATTAGGTTTAAAACCAATGTGTTTTTAATACTTTTCCTCTTTTACTTAGAATTTCATATTCTTTCGATTTATGATGAAAAAAAATGTATGGTCCAGTTAAAAAAAAAACTGTACAACTTTTGTATTAAGTGATTTTGCATAAATTTAAAAGTTACTTCAGGTTACGTGAATCTCTCTGTACAATATAATACGGCACGATGCATTTCTATACAAAGGGACAATCAGTTTTAGTCTCGTCAAGTAAGCAAAGTTTTAATTGTGAAGGATCGAGCTATCGGTGCTATTAAAGCCCCGTTGTAAAACCCCGTCTTAATTTTCTATACAATGGGACGTTTCACACGCGAGTTACACCCGACTTGCTTGAAACCCGGTGCCTTTTTATTCCTTCAGCATTCACCCCGGGCATTCGCGTGTCTGCACATTACCGCTCATTTCCTTTCCGCCATTTTTCTGGGGGATTGATTTAGAATTAAACCGTCCAATTATTTTCCAGTGTCTACCTTCCATTGTCTCTCGAAATCTGTTCTTGCCCGGGTTGCTCGCAGACGTAGATAAAAACGTAAATAAAAACGATTGCCAATTCGAGAACAGCACTCGTTTTCCTTTAGCGAGTCGAGCAGCCAATTTTGATAGTTAACACCGGAACTACCAAAATGGTCAGAAATGACCGTTTATTATACAAAATTAAATAATTTTAATTTTTATTATTTACGATTTTTAAATAATTATGATTTATTAATTATTTAAATTTTAAATAATCAATAAATCATAATAAAATTTAATAATTTCTGTTGGATATTTTTACTGTATCTCTTGGAGATTCAAATGATTTTTCGTAAAATGTGTAAACAGAAGATTGTGGACTTTATTGTATTATAAAGTTTTCTATTTTTCTTCTTTTTTTTTTTTTTACTTTAAAAATCTTCGATGAAAATTTTACGCTGGCAGTTGAACGCTCTCTTTAATTTCGAACGTCTTGAACGAGGTGATTTGCAAGCTATGTTCGTTTTTTCCTTTTTTCCCCTTTTCTTTTCGAGAGATCGATGCTGCGCTCTCTTATCTGATAAGTGGACGCGTTTATGCGTGCTTGTCTCGAAATTCCATCCGTTGAAACGATACTTTAGCCGAGGCCCGATTAAATGAACACGAACGCTTATTATTTGAACGAGAAATCACAGGTAGCAGGCGGAATTGGCGAAATCCTATTGTATAAACTCCGGTTATATGAACTGTTTGTCCCCCCCTCAACCGGTTTAGACAAATGGTGCTCCATTGTACCGATAATAATGCGAATACGTCGATATAGATCTGCCGTTGTTCTTACGACCCGCTTAAATTGGAACATTAACTTGAAGAATTGCGTGAGATCACTTATGTAGATTCTCATCGATATCGTTAACGCCAGAAATGGCCAAAATGGCCATTTTGGCCATTTTGGCCATTTTGGCCAGGTTCGTAGTTTCCCATGGAAATTTCGTGGGATCTCGGGAAATTTAGACGTGACTTCTCGTGAAATATAAATGCATCGAAACTTACGCTCTTCCCTGTATTATAAACTTCTCTCTACTCCTTGTACTTCATTTTCTCTGACCCCAACAACTTTTGCACTTTATTACCGGCAGTTGTTAAAGAAGAAGAAGAAGAAGAAGGAGAATCTAAATATAGATTTATTTCATTCCTCGAGCACTGCAACATTCAGATATTTTGTACGTTCCGTGTGTCACTTTAAATATTCCGTGCGGTCGAATCACTATTAATTTTTAACTCGCCACTCGATATTACAAATTTTTCATCCTTTGAATTGATCTTGTTTCAAACTTACATCACGAACGTTTGTGTTATATTATTTTCTATTTCAATTGTATTATTATTTATTTATTTGAACGTCGAGCTTGCTACTACGAATTTAAACTCACACCATTAGTTTAGTAACAATGATGATTTTATAGTGAAATTTAAAATGGCAATATAGACGAATATGTAACGAATATTATAATGATAACGTGTAACGATGGAAGAAATTTTACAATGAACTCAGATTCGTTGCTGGGAATTTTTTATGTCAATTCTCATTCGTCACTTCTCATTGCAAGCTTCATGCAGCCATTTCTCTGGCACCAACGCCTGTCTTCTTCGAACGCGAGTTACTTTCAGTCGTTAGCAATAAATCTGCAATTAAGCAGATTTTATTCGTTGCGCGACAATAAGTTGTCAATGTTGTACACATATTTATGACGTTTGGCTTTCAAAACAGAATTCGCGCGTCGCGCGTTCCATGCGATACAAATATCGAATTCGTTAATATCGGTGGAAACGCAGAACTATTGTATCGCGTCTCTGCCCGATAATTCTAACTGTTATCCGTGCTTTTTGTCAGAGAGCCGGATGTAACGTTTATTTTTACGTGGAATAATTTCGTATTGTTTCGCCGTATTTTTCCCAATGTTTGTCCGTTCTCGCCACCATAATTCTTTAACTTGTTCCAGCTCGTTCTCAGTTTGCGCTGAAGTTTCTAGTAGAACAATAATTGAAAATCAGACGACCGTCCTCGAAATTTATCCGAGCTTCGAGTATTTATTTGCAAGCTTCATTGTTTCATGTCGAATTTACGTTTGTTCAGTATGATCCGTTTAAGTGAGGCCATTTTAATATTCTTTTCGAATTGCAAAGAATATTTTTCGCCTAACATGAATGGTCGAAAGACCGATATAACTGGTGCGAATTTTTTTTACCATGATCAATGATGTTTTTTTTTTCATACAACTATGTATATATACGGTTATATATACTACATACACATACCATTTACAAAATTTGTCCCGTGAAGATCTTGATGTAGAGATAAATGATACGGGTGAAATTTTCTTCCATTTAATACCTAGTCTTACACAACATTTTAATTATATCAATAATATTTGTACAATAAATTCCTATAATTAACATTTATATAATTAATAATATCTAACAATTTATTAATCTTCAGATTGACGAGTCAAAATTGATGAAATGAAAATTCAATAATTATTGTCATAATTTTGTGAAAAGGAATCGTACGGTGACAAACTCGGACTCGTTCTGAAAGCTCGAAGCCTCTTATAAATGACACATGGTTCGTTTTGTTCCGAAACGTTTTTAAACACAATGACAAAGTGAAGACACTGTCTACAAACTGTCACGGTAATATTTAAAGACAAACTGAAACATCATTTCTCCACGACCAAATAAATAGACATACGTTGCTAGACGTGTAGAACAGGATTAAGCGTAATAAGTTAAAATGCAATTTACAAGAACCCAATCCAAGTCATCCAAGGTGAACGAACTTTCAATGTAAATATTCAAGCGGGAATTGAAGAATGAGAGATAATCGCGAAATGTTAATGCGAACAGGGAGAAGCTGTCTGTCATTTGTACTTCTCTCTCTGGCCTGGTATAGTGGTAGTTTAATTAGGAAACACGCGAAAGCAACTGGCGGACGTTTACACGGTTTTGAGATCGACAAAGCCGAAAACAATCGTTGCCAATGTCCTTGGAGCCCGCAGGCTTTGCCGGAGAAATTAATCGGACGCCGTGGCGGAGTAAACAGCAAGCTTCGCATTTACTCGCGCCTGCCTGCCTGCCAGCCTGCCTGCCTGCCCCTCTGCCTGGCCTGGTCGGTCCAGTTGCTTGTTTCCTCTATTGCTCCGTCGACGACCACGACAACAATGCACCCACAACAGCTACCTCTATCAGCACTCTAATTTGCTTCCGAGATACCAATTATCGATTCGTTCGATCAATGAAAACGACTCGACACTGAATTATCCAGCGGCCACTCCGACAATTTTTCAAGCCCGCTGGATCCAGTCGATAAATCGCAACCGAGAGCAGACACGTAACGAGCAGGCTGTGTCTCGCAAAGTAGAAATTCTCGAATCTGCGGAAATGTCGAGTCTCTTTGGCTTAAGGATGGAATTCTGCCTTCATCTTGCATACAGCGACCTTGAATATCGGATGTTGGAACTCGGGATTGTTTGACTTGGTTAAATAGTATTTTAATAGTAAACCGAATTGCAAGAATTAGATTTTCTCAACTATCGTGATTAGATGTTAGGTGTACTCCATAAGTAATGTTGTTTTTTTTCAAATTTTTCCCAACATTGCAACATTTTCTCAACTATCGTGCTTAGATGTTAGATGTACTCCATAGATTTTCTCAATTATCGTGCTTAGATGTTGGGTGTACTTCATAAGTAATGTTTTTTTTTTCACATTTTTCCCAACATTGCAACATTTTCTCAACTATCGTGCTTAGATGTTAGGTGTACTCCATAGATTTTCTCAACTATCGTGCTTAGATGTTAGGTGTACTCCATAAGTAATGTTCTTTTTTCAAATTTTTCCCAAATTGCAACATTTTCTCAACTATCGTGCTTAGATGTTAGGTGTACTCAATAGATTTTCTCAACTATCGTGCTTAGATGTTAGGTGTACTCCATAAGTAATGTTTTTTTTTTCAAATTTTTCCCAACATTGCAACATTTTCTCAACTATCGTGCTTAGATGTTAGGTGTACTCCATAAGTAATGTTTTTTTTTCAAATTTTTCCCAAATTGCAACATTTTCTCAACTATCGTGCTTAGATGTTAGGTGTACTCCATAAGTAATGTTTTTTTTTTCAAATTTTTCCCAAATTGCAACATTTTCTCAATTATCGTGTTTAGATGTTAGGTGTACTCCATAGATTTTCTCAACTATCGTGCTTAGATGTTAGGTGTACTCCATAAGTAATGTTTTTTTTTTCAAATTTTTCCCAAACTGCAACATTTTCTCAACTATCGTGCTTAGATGTTAGGTGTACTCCATAGATTTTCTCAACTATCGTGCTTAGATGTACTCCATAAGTAATGTTTTTTTTCTCAAATTTGTCCCAAATTGTAACATTTTCTCAGTTTCAAGTATATTTAAGTATAAAACCAGGCGATATTTAAGTATAAAAACAATCGACAAGTTTATTGCTTCTTAATAATTTCTATCCAGCGATGTCCGACGAGTTCAAAAGTGAAAGAAAACGACGGTTTCGGTCACTCGTTATGGTCCGCAAACCAGTTGCCCAGCGCGAGGGGGTTACATTCTGGGATTAAATATTGGTTTTGCAACTCCTTTTCCCAGATCATCGCTCAATTTCTCGCAGTGTGCTCTTGCAACACTCTCACAAATCATATTTATCTTTTTGCAAATCGAATTCACCCTTTTCACGGATCATCCGCTTTGCCAATTGGATCGTAAACGACGAATAAAAAGAAAGTCCGATGTAACGTTCCGAAATCAAAATTTTATTGCACGTGTGGGCGGTGATACTTGAACATTGGAATATAACATAAAATAACGTGCAACACAATTTAACATCAAAGTATTTATATACTGAGGTTGAGTCACAAATATAACTTCTGTTTTCTGGGAACAATTAAATCCAGGTCTGAACTCTTTAGCAGCAAAAGAATATCCTTCAGTCTCATCACTGAATTAAATAACAAATTTCTCAGCCTTGAAATGGAAAGGTCGACACTGATAAATGGCAACGATTAATTGCGAATAATGTATGAATGTATCGTAGATCAGAATATAAGTTTTTGTTTGTTTTATTGACAAGTAAAGTTGTTTTACCGAAATTACTTACGACTCAACTCAACACGTATGTAGGTTTTACAACGATTCGCGGTGTAGTTTCACATCCTTACGTATTTGTGCAATAATTATGACCATTTGTAGGAGTGATAGAACGAACATTATGAAATTTCATTAACACCGTAGCGAGACACACACCTTTTGCCTAATATCTGTTTATCTAAATATTTATCGCGCGTCAATATCAGTCGCAGCATTTAATTAAACATTCGTATTTTCGAATTTTCCGTGTACCATTCTATTTACAACTCTCGATATCAGGATTTTAATATTATCTGGTTGCTCGGGTAATATTGCACGCTGCCGTGCATAAAAAAAAAAGGACGTTGAAAAATACGAATGACAGAGGACTAATTTCACGTGAAATTTTGTGAAAAACATTGATATTTCATTCCAACGAAGATGCATGTATGTATGTATTATTGATTATGTGATTAATTTCGAAATGGACGCGAGGCTACGAAGCTATGTATGATTCGTTTTAGAAATTCCGAAAATGCGAGAATTTCTGTAACATGGCGATCATTGTACCACGCACGCCTCGTATCGTTATTTTTTTTTTTTATCGAAATTGTTATTCAATTCAATCCGCCTTTCAAGCTGCAGACTTGATTCGAACAAACAGCTGTGGAAAAAGGAAATAAATAAATAAATAAATAAACAAATCTAGAGGAAAATTGGTAAAATTTTTTTACAGTCACAGTCGCAAATAAACGTGTGATATTAAAAGCAGATGTACATGTGTATATATATAGGGTGTCCTGGGTTTCTGCTAGAGCGTATTTCAAGGACCAAAAGAAGAAAAAAATTGTTATACAAAGTTTGCGAATTAACGCTGTGTTAAGGAATTATTAACGAATAATGATAAATAGTTACTCGCTATTTTTAAAGTCTCATTTCAAAATGATGTCCTTCTACTCGGATACAAGCTTGACATTGACGAGAAACTGAATATATTGCTCTATGCAGTGTCTCGGTATCTTGTCGCATTTCAATAATTGCATTTTTGATACGCTGAACAAGATCTTCGTACGAAGTCACTTCGGTCGAGTAAACCTTTTATTTCATAAGTAAAAGTCGACCCTTATTTATCAACACTCATTTGCAATTATGAAACAGGTTCGTGCAAAGAAAAAGGGAATGACTGAAATACTGAAACTTGCTAGTAAAATATTAAGTATATTTATTTTTGATTATATCCCTGTAACAAAAATTTACAAACTTTATATAACATTTTTTTTCTTCTTTTGGCCCCTGGAATAAGCACTCGCTTGTGTATACATATATTATATACATATATTAAAAGGTACGATCGTTTTTTGCGGTAATTCGAATTTCACGTAAGCGGAAATTGTGGTAACGCGAAAGCGAGGATTTGTTGTAATGTTTATTTAATTATGTAAAAGTACACCTTGCCGGTTCCGTGTATTCGTTTTATGAACGATGTATTTCACGCTGCCTTTATAAATTTCCCAGTGTTGAAATAGTTTCAACAGAGAGAGAAAACGAAACAAAAAGAGAGAAAGAGAGAAATAAACATTTAGTTTATCACTGTAAATGCATGGGTAATAGAAATGATATATTTTCCTCGTGGATTTGCGATTTTACGTGTGTAACCTTCGGCAGAGTTAACTTTGTCCTTGTATTTTTCATTTCTTGCCTCGCACATTTTCTTTCTTTCTTCTTTTTTTTTTTGTTTCTCCTTTTTAATTCGAACAAAATATGTTGCAAGATAAATATTTCATGTTTCACGAACGTACCATACATACGTACGTAGAAATCCATCTCACGTGTCGCCAAAATACATTATTTCAATGTAATTTCCAGCTCTCTTATATATTTCAGTTTCAGTGTCTACGTTTGCTATCGTACGTACACGGTGTCGAGAAGTTCGGTGAATTAATTGTTTACAAAGTCAATCACGGATGAAATTTGTCTCTGCAACGAGGAAAAGTAGCAGCATTTAGATTAGTATCAGTTGGCAAGTTTTAGATTTTACAGAACCAAATGACACATGCACATTCGAGGTATACACATGTACGTGCAAGTATAATTTTATATATATAACAATATAATAATATACAACATGTAACTTTGTCCTTCGTATTTTTGTCGCAACCTTTCAACGAAGCATTTACTGACTCTTTCTACCCTTATTTTCATCCATATGACAAAGTTTGAACCTCTGGACACCCGGTATATACAGGGTGTCCCGTCGTAACTGGCGGCACATCCGAGCAGTAGGTGAAAAAACGAGACGAAAAGAAAGCAATGAAACTTTTTCATTAAAGCCTTTGTTTCCGAGAAGGTCGAGTTTGAAAGTATACTCGAATTCGGCTAATCCCGTGCTGAACAGACGCGAGGACATCTCCGCACGTAAAAATAAGTGTCGAGAGTGGAATGAAACGTTTCTCGTTCAAGGTGTCATTTTCAAAAAGAAAACAGGCTTCGAATGTGGCCGTCGTGTGCTTGATGAATTTTCAAACTCGATTCTCTGGAAAACGAAACATCTTAATCCACGATTGCACGAACCTAATCTAAACCTTCTGTTAATTACTCTCTTTTAGAATTGGCTAGATTCAAGTATGAATTGACAAGCTATCGAAACTCGACTCTTTCGCGAAGACGAAGGCCTTCGTGAAAATATTTTGTCCTTTCTTCTTTTCTTTTTTTCTCTCGCGTGGAATCAACTTTTGTTCGATTGCGTCGCCAGACGCATTACGTTCCCAATAAACGATAAACGCGGCGCGAGTGCAATAAAAGCGGCTGCACGCGAATACAGAAAGGATCGAATATCATCTAATTAATTTTATCGAAACTTGGAAAGCATGTTTTCACTGTTCCTCTACGCCACATCTCTAAATACTTCTTCAATTCGTGTTCCAAACGCCAACTCTACGAACAATGCACTCCAATAACCGAATGTATCGGTATTCCAATTGGGTTTCGAGATACCAATTCGTTTAACTATTCACTTCGGTAAATTGTCGCCCGTCAACCTAGGAATTAAAAAAAAAAAAAAAAAAAAGTGAAAAAAGAGGAAAAAAAGAAGGGAGGGGAAAAGCACGCACGCAAAACAATACTTTTCAGAGAAGATTCGCGGTACATTGATTATTTATTCACTTTTGTGCGGTTTAATTGAGTTTACCGTACTATAACGTTACAGTACTTAAACCGCGTTCAACGAGTGAAAAAAATAAAAAGAGAGAAAAAGGAAATTTTAACACGAAAATCCGTACCGCGATTAATCGCGTTCATGAATCAATCGTTCTTGCCTTATTGAATTATTTATCCGGGCCTTCTGCGGTAATAGCTTGATACGGTATTAATTATCTTTGATTTGGCCGGAGCTCGAACGTTTGTTGTGCTTGCCGAGATTGTTTTACATTCATTTGTCCAATATTCATTGCTCTGATATTTATTGCATTTTGCCCGGATTTTGGCACAAACAGCGTGATCTCATTCTAATCTAGAATCTAGCATTCTGGCATTTCTTTTTTTGGTTTGGATTTAATAACTGTCAGCTTGATTTTATTGGCATTCGTTATAACGTGATTGGTAGAAGAAATTTCTATTTAGGCTGTTAGTTTTCTGCATGTAATATAAAGTTATATAAAAATTCTGTAAGTCTACTTATGGCAATTTTTTCAATGATAATTTTTGAATTTAGTAACTGGTAATCTGATTTTACTAGTATTTATTACTAGTGTACAATTGATGAAAGAAATTCCTCTAGACTTTTAAATATATAATACAATATTATTTATTATAATATGAAAATGCATAGATTTATTATTATTTTATTTTATTTTTTCAATATTATTTTATTATTTTATTTAATATTATTATTATTTATATTATTTATTATGATATAAAAATTCATAAATTTGCAATTTACTTGCGACAAGTCATAATTAAAAGTATCCAAAATTGTATCATTCCTCCAAAATTGAAAAAAAAAAAACGCCGAATAAATTGCTTGTTTTGATTTGATCACGTAATAAAGAAAGTTTACTATGTAATACGCTATATACTACATAATCAACATTTAAAACTCATGGCTGTATGAGTGTCACGCCATTTTCTAAAATTACGAAATGTTCCAAGATTTCTGAAGGAAAGTTCCACAATGAAAAATCCACAGAATGCAATAACCGTGGGAACACAATTGTTTCATTAAAAATTATTTATATAATTATTTCATTCAGTTTTATCTGCACAATGAAAAGTCCACAGACAGTCCTGCAACGTTTCTAAAGTTTCACAATCTCTCTCTCTCTGTCAAACTCTATCCGTCTGTTCGATGTTTCGCTAAAAATTTCAAAGTGTCGCAAGATACTCTTGTGCACAGATGCACACACTCGTAGGTATATAAAATTTGGTGGAATTTGAATTTTGAGAAAGTGTTTCGGAGTGTCGATGGCCGGGCGGTAAGTTCCGGGTTGGACTAACCCCGTAGGGTTGCAGATAGAGGTGAGAACGCGAGAACGCTGTGAGAGTGGTTTCCTGAATTTTGCATACACTCCACACAAGCAGCTGTGTAGGGTATGCAGGCATGCAATGCGGGAATGTTGCATACGACCTTAATTTGGGAAACCGGTCCGCAATCTCACAGTTCCTGTTTCAAATCCACTGTTGTCGAAGGTTTACGGTACATCAATCATTATTTAGGGATCCGAAGGAATATTCGCGTTAACCGAAACCGAAATCATAACGACCGGGTTAACGTCGCCGAAGTGTTACAAATTCATTGCATTTTGCTGTTTGATTACTTCTTCCTTAGACATCTGCTCGCGTCGAGTATCATTGAGTCAAGGTCTCGTTCCTTTTGTAATGCAGTATCGTTTTAAATTGATCTTTCGTCGATGTGAAGGGAAATAATAGTTTAATTAATATATAAATTTTCTAATTTTGCGAGATATATTTGATATATATTGAGATATGTACACGGAATAGTCTCTAATATTCGAAATAACAGGGAGATTGAAGTTGATTAATTTTTGAATAATATAACAATCAATTTCTTTACATTAAATTTTTATATTAAATATATACAAATATATTTTATATCATATTAAATATATATATTTTATATTAAATATATACAAATATTATATTTATATTAAATATATACAAATGAATTTTATATTATATTGAATATATATATTTTTATATTAAATATATACAAATATATTTTATTTTATATTAAATATATATATTTTTATATTAAATATATACAAATATATTTAAATAGAGATTTAAAATATCCCAATATTTAAGAACGCAACGTATATTTGCATTGTCGATAGTTTAATCATCATTTAAGGATTTGAAGGTTCTCCAAAATATGACGTCAATCAAAATCGAAGTCATAGCAATGGCTATATTTAAATATTCTTTATCTACATCTATTTATAGCAGGTCTAAGTCTCGTTTCTGCAATACAGTATTACTTTTGACAACTGAAGGAATGCAAATTTATGTATGTATGCCTCAGCGAGTGAAATGAATTCTCAAATCAGAATGTAGATTTTGGTTTAATGGGCAAAGATTTAAGAAATTCATTAAGATTAAAAGGTTAGTTTTTTTTAACCGAACAGCTTTGCGTTGATATAATTAAATTCGTAACGTTTATTTTTTATTCGTAACATTCGATTCGTCGCTGACTGACGTACATATCAATTTAGAGAGAGCGACATTATATTGTTCTACGTGTCGAAACGAAATCATACGTATGCATTTATTTTGCTTCGTATAAAATATATATATATATATATATATAATTTTGCTGTGAGAGATAACATATTGAAAAGTTACAATATTTGAGGACGAAACTCATTTTTCTCTTCATCTTTTGTAAAATACAGCGAGACACGAATAATTTTAATTGATTCGCCTCTTTGTTGACAAGTTCAGGGAAACGGAACCTCATTTGACTGACTTATTTCAGTGGAATTTTATTTCATTGACTTACGCCATGTGTAAAATCGTTTTAAATTTAAACGTAAAAATAAAGACCGTTCTTAACGTCAGTTAATTGCAATATTTCTTCAATGTAGAAAATACGTAGACGATATAGAGTGTACATTCAGTATAACGAGGAACAATAATTATTAATAATTGTCGATAATAATTTCAAACTCGTCCATTTTTATTTTCTTTGTGTCTCAATTTTTTAATAAACGAAATTTAAAGAATATACCGAAGAACGTGTGAAACCAAAGTCTCGATCCATATTTCTATATTATCCTACATCTCCATTTTTCAATAATAGAGACAAAATCCCGATTAAATTCGACTCACTTTTTTTCGACAAATGATTACAAAATATGAAGATGAAATATATTCACAAAATGCTAAAAATAGACAATACATATACACACATATATATATATTTTTCTCTTTTTTTGCCAGAGAACACTCCCTACAGATCGAGCGTCAATCTGTAAAAAAACGAAAGAAGAACAAAGTGAGAATCTCTCAAGCAATTTCAAGGCAATTCCATTGCGTCAGCTTGTTTTTAATTATCGGTTTAGTCGGGGGGCACAAATCGTCACGCGCACACGCGCACACGTACATACACGCGTGCACGTTGATTTATCAGTTTGTCGGCATTCGAGTGAAGGAAAGAACGGAGGAGACAAAGAATGAAGAATGGATTGGTCGAAGAGAGTTAATTAGCCTTCGCCATAATCTCGATGGCTTTAGACCACATGCGCATGGCTTAACGCACGTTTATTGCATGCAGCTGGAGTTTGCGTGCATTCTCGCGTTCTATCCCTTTTCTATCCGCTTCCTGCGAATCTGCACGGGCAAGCCCTTTCGTCCGTGTCCCTTCCCCATTTTCCTGTCCCGTACCAACCAAGCCAACTGGAGAATGTCCAGTTCTCTCCTCCCTTTGTTCTCCCTCGATTTGACGATCAACGATTAATTCGTAATACGCTTGTCCTGCATAATGCACGACGATTTCCTCTTTTCTTGTTTTTAACCCTCTTTTAACACACACACACACACACACATACACGCGCGCGCGTTTCCCAAAGGATCGCTGAATTATTAATTTGCTCTTTCATCATCTTTTTATTAATTTTACTTGTCACGTTTCTGGCCATGTTAGTTAAATAGTGTTAAAATGAAAAATAAATGTTATAATATTTATAATATTATAATATTATAATATTATAAATATTATAAATATTATAATATGTATTTTTCATTTTAACTCTGTTTAACTAACGTAGTCAGGAACGTGATAAGTAAAATTAATAAAAAATAAATATTATGATATTATAATATTTATTTTTTGTTGTTGTTGCTGTTTAACTAACATAGTCAGAAACGTGATAAGTAAAATTAATAAAAAATAAATATTATGTTAATATTATAATATTATAATATTAACATAGTCAGAACCGTGATAAGTAAAATTAATAAAAAGTAAATATAATATTACAATATTAACATAGTCAGAAACGTGATAAGTAAAATTAATAAAAAATAAATATTGTAATATTATAAATATTATGTTAATATTATAATATTATAATATTAACATAGTCAGAAACGTGATAAGTAAAATTAATAAAAATAAATATTATAATATTATAATATTATAATTTTTTGGTCATATTGAATTTCATTTAATTCGTACGTCAATTTGAGGTTAAAATAAAAACACCGATTAAGTTTCCCTAATATAATTTTGAATTAATTTACAATTACATTTACATCTATTATTCGCAATATATTCATAGTGCAAGTTTTATTCGTAATAACGTAATAAGAAGAATTTTATCATATTCTTGTACGATATAATTGAGTGACGGCATTAACTTTCACTTTTGTACACAATTTGTACAATTGTCGACAAACATATCTAGCAGAGCGCAGATTTTGGATCACCAACTACTTTTAATCCCGGCCAAACTTAGCTGCAAAACTTGGTCGAGCCACACGCTCGGGAAACGTACGAAGAGTATCCACAATTTCATTAGAAATCTACGACGGACCAATAGCCAGCTTTACCGGAGTTTGAATTTGACGGAACAATACAGTTCGTTAAAGTTCGTTCCATTGTTTAATTGTTATCAGCTTAAAAGTTGGAAGAAGAAAGTTGCGATACACGTGTTACATTTTCGTTTTGATTCCAACAAAAATCAGAACTGAGTTTCTTCGTTTCTCCGTACGATCCTCTTTTTCTAGAATCAAATCGTTCTAGACGATCTTCACGCGTGCTATTTACTTGAGGAAATATGTTCGAGGCATGTGAATTTTTTATAAATTAGGCTTGAGTACAGTTTTCACTCGAAAAGAAGAAGACACGAGACACGTGAGTCCTCGTTGTTGAACGAGGATCGGAGATTTGAAACTAATGAATTCTCTTCTAATGCAAAAATCAAGATTCCATTTTATTCGTGTGTTTTATTTGTGTATATAGCTTTCATAAACGAATGTTCGAGAGAATTTATTAACATTTACTTGGAGAAACTTGTAAGGAATACGATATTTTAAATGTATTGTTTAAACAAATGGTTCTTTCGTTAAATAATATACACTATTAAATTCGTGGTTAGAAAATATTAATTTTATTAGTGTATACAGAAACTATCTTATAGTATCTTCGATAATTCTCGAGATATCTGACAAAGTATTAAGAATATAGTATATAAATTTATATAAATATATATTAAATATATATAAATTATATTATTTATAAATATAATATATAAATTTATATAAATATATATTAAATATATATAAATTATATTATATATAAATATAATATGTTTAATTATATATAAATATAAATATATAAATATATATGAATTATATTATATATAAATATAATATGTAAATTTATATAAATATAAATATATAAATATATATAAATTATATTACATATAAATATAATATGTAAATTTATATAAATATATAAATATATATTAAATATATATAAATTATATTACATATAAATATAATATATAATATATAAATATATAAATATTAATAATAAAAATTCTCACCCCTTCAACATCGACGTTCGCCGTACGGGTCAAATATTTCTTTTTTTTCGAAAGCTACACTTATGGCCAAATTTCATCAAAATTGGTGATGTTGTAACACCTTGAGGTGTGTTTCCTAGTGATACGCGCCAACGTGCGACGAGTTTAAGCGGATCTCTGCTCGTTGTAACTTGTTTGTAGTGACTCTTGACTAGCACCGTTGTGAAACTATAACAAGAGTGTGTCAATTAATTAAGCACGATGTTACATTGCATTGCATTTCGGGTGGTTCAGATTTCAAGTTAGAAATTCCTCCTTGAAAATTCGGGGTGGGCTAATCGTCTCGTCCAAAGAGAATAATTGGAAGTCGCAAAATTCCGTCAAAGTGACAATTATTGCTGACGCTCGACGCCAGGACTGGCGTCTTGCTTGTTCTCGACCAACAGCAAGAAATTAGAGGTCAGAGAATCGGTCTAATCAATTAGCGAAACATTCTCAACACCGGCCAGTTCACTCGGATCATTCATCCGAGCTTCATTCGAGGTAAATTCAGGACAATGAGCTTTTGTCAGCCAGTCAGTCTCGCACGAGAGATTCGATTTCGTCCCGATTATTCAGAATTTCGTGGCTCTTCGAATTTACACGTTACGCATGGTGTATCAACGATTGTCGTGAGCAAAAGGATTTTACAAATGCATAATACTATCGAGTGCGAGTCAATCATGGTTTGTCATGGTTGTGTGTTGGGGGCTTGGATTAAAATGACGATCAATGCCATCAATTTACATTCCGTTTATTCTGTTACATTTTTTTAATTTATTAATATGTAATCTTTGATTTTATATTGTTACATGTTATATTGTATGATGTATGATACATAATGCGTGTTATATTCTATGATGTATAATACATAATATGTTATAATATTATTATTTGATATTATGATATTGTATGTATGATTATACAGTATACTTGTTATGCGCGTAATATAACATTATATAATATACATTTATTATATTATATTACATAGATATTATAATATTAATTGAAATATTTCGTCAACGGTATTGTACTATTTTATACTTATTTAATAATTTCATCCTTTTCTGTCTATGGGACAGAATACCCAATATTCATAATTTTTATATTATCTAGTTACCTTCTCACGTTATTTAAAATTTTCTCGTCATCAGATGATGTCCATCTTGTTTCAATCATTCTGAAGCACAAATTCAAAATTAATAAAATTACTGACAACAAAAATAATATCATTAAATAATGAAAACGTTTTGATAAAAAAGTTATTTAAATTTATATACCTAAGTCTACAAATAAAAATTACAGAAGAAATAAATATTACCAAATAAATAAGTAATAAAATTTTCTAATCTATAATTAAGAATATATTTATTTTTATTGAATTTAATCTAACAGTATTTCATTGCAAAATTATTTCATAATTAAATAATGAAGAATATATTCTTAAAAGCATTATATTTAAACTTAGAAGAAATAATATAACTCTGACAGTTGATATTTTTATAATAACTTAATACAACCATATTTATTTATGCATAATATTCTAATATATTTCTATACAGGAATAGAAACACCAGACACATGTAACCACCATTGCAGTCAGTGGCAGTCAGCGTGTTAGACCAAGTGTCCACGTAATTACAAATGCAGAACACGCATAGTTAATACCGCACGATGTTGTAATCAAAAGAGCAAGCTATATATCTGTACTGCGACTTTCACTCGAATCAAGTCGTTAATGCTGAAAATAGTTTATCCGCACGTACGTTACAAAAAGAGAACAGCAACTGGATTAAAATTAAAGATACGACAGTTTATAATTTGCTCGGCTGTTAAATACCACTATAAAGCCTTTCTTCTTCAGCAAGTCATTTGGCAAACCATTCTTCGATCAGATAATATAAATATATATTATATTATATCATAACTCTGTTTAAGTTAAAACAAAAACGCCTCCGTACAGAACGTCGAATTCTATCCCCAAAAACTATAGCACAATACTCGTTCTGCTTTAACAAGATGGCCCTTTGACCGCATACATAGCGTATGCACAAAGTTAACCTAGTCGAGGACACAAGTCAACCACAGGCGCTAACAACTTGATATGTTTATCCAGCGTAACTTTTAAGGGACTGCTCCCTAGCGAAACTTGCCTACGTGGCGTCAGAATACTTTTAAACTATGCTCGTATTTTCCCCTCGTAACGTCGGTCTCGGATCAGCATACGCTACGTTATAGCGCAATAACGCACGATAATTCCTAATTGCGAGCACATCTGACCCCAAAAGTCGGGCGAGTTAACCGCTTGCGCTGGAATAACGTGCCGAGAATTTTTTTTCGTCCGAAAATTGCAATATTTCCTCAGTTTTAAGTATACCTAAGCATAACCCAGGCAAAACGAATAACAAATTTGCTACTTCTCGATGACTTCTGTCCAGTGATTATCATATCGCACTGACGAGCTCAAAATGAAAGCGACGAATTACTGTATACGGTTCTGGTCACTCGTTATGGTCCGCAATCAGTTGCCAGCGCAAGATGGCCAGAGGAAACAACGTGCGAGATCTTTCCATTTGGTGTACTAGACACGTTCGATTCTATTTCGATCTCACTACGTGATTATTTTCTCCTTTTTTTAATTTATGATCAACGTCGCATCTACCTTCTGATCACTAGCAACGGCTAGGTACTGTTTCCTTCTTATGGTAGATGTTAGTTTCCTTTAGATAATTCAGGACATTTCCTATGTGTTTCTGCGACGTCAGGGCTGCCGGTGAAGTTATTTTGTATTTCTGCCTTTGAGCGTGGTACTTGCTGCATTCAAATAGAAGATGATGGGTTGATAAAATTCGGTTGCATTGGAGACACATTGGGGATTCTGTTTTTTTTTTTTCAAACAGATACTCACGTGTGAGTTTGCAGTGTCTTGTTCTAAGCCTTGTCATGACTATTCTGTCTTTTCTTTTCATGTTGTTGGTAGGCATTGTTTGATAGAAATCTTGGGTTATATCATGAGTTTTTGTTTCTTTGGAGGTGTTCCATATTTTGTTCCATGATTGTTTTTCTGCATGGTGTAATGTTACAACAAGGTCTTGATAAGGAATTCGTCTTCGGATGACATCCGACCAGGGCGATGTTGCTTCTTTGGCTGCTATGTCAGCTTCCTCGTTACCTTTGATTCCCTGGTGGGATGGAACCCAGGCGATGATTATGTCTTTGTTATTGTTGATGATGTACGTAAAAGTATGTTGAATGTTTAGAATGGTTTCATGTTTTGTTTTACCATTTATGTTTTCTATTGCTCTGATTACGCTCATGGAGTCTGTAAAAATGATGGACGATTGAGTATTGTTGTTTTGAGTATGGTGAAAAGCTTCGAGAATTGCACAAGCTTCTGCTGTGAAGATAGATGCGGTTTTTGGAAGATGAAATTTTTTTACGCATGTTTCCACAGATGATGGCAAATTCAACTCCCTGGTCAGTTTTGGATGCGTCGGTGAATACGTAATTATTTTTATTTGACATGATGAATGTGATTCTGTTTTTTGTTTGTGATGAAAAGAAAGTATAACCAAAAAGAGGGTGGCTCTACACGGAAAAAAGTATATCGGAACAAAATATACTTACACTTTGATTAATATAATTTAATGATACGTCGCACGAAATGTATTTCAATCCTCTGAAATCCGATTAAATCTAGTGTATTACAGAGAAGAAAGGCAAAGGGCTGCGTAATTTTGTATTAAATAAACAGGAAACTCATTTAGGATCATATAATCAGAATACGAATAATCAGAAGTAAATAGAATCTAAAATAAACGGACGATAACGGAAACAAACGGAATCCGGAACTGACCTCAAACTATAATACTACGCAGCGCAATTATAGAATACGCGAGGGTAAACAGGATCCGAATAAACGGACAATAATAGAAAATAGACGAGATCTGAAACTAATCTCAATAACTGAAATATATACGTGTCCACTTCAAAATGTGCCTGTGGCATTTTACGCAACCGCGTCTTTTATGATTTCATCAGCTCGATCTTCCTCTTCTCGGCTCTCCTCGGCCGAAATATTTTTTCCCTTGGAATTCTGAAAGATTATGGGTCCATAAAGTCCCTTTACAATTTCAAAAATTTATTACAAAGGCAAATGGAAAGGACAGATAAGTGGGAATTATTACAAAATGAGAGGTATATATTTAAATCTTTTTCTGCTTCATTTAATAAACCTCTATATGGGCACCATTAATTGCACGAAGCACATCAAGACGATGCTCGATTTCTTGCCACGTTCGCTGTGGCATACCAACATCAATGATAGCAATGGCATCAGTGATCCTCTGCTTTAGATCAGTGATGTCTCTTACCTTTGTTCGATAAACGATATCTTTATTATAACTGCATGTGGGTGTCGATAAAGTCTCTTTACAATTTCAAAAATTTATTACAAGGGCAATCGATGAGATATCTTCGTCAGATTTGTTCCATGTACTCAGTGGGTATCAAGGTTTTTATCACATTGCATTCCTGGTACCCTGTTGATGAATAAGATACTGTTAAATGAACCCCTTACAAAATGGCTACTGCTCAAGAGAAGGCACAGTGTGTATCATGGTTTATTGAAATAAAATCGGATCTGCAGACTCAGCGAAACTTCAGAACTAACAATAAGTATGGAATAGATCCACCGTCACGTCCATCAATTCGTGCATGGTACAAGAAATTTATGGAGACGGGGATTTAGTGTTCGATAAAGAGAGGAGTGGACGGCCAAGAACATCTGAGGGAAACATCGATCGTGTAAGAAATCGAGTACTGTCTTGATGTGTTTCGTGCAACTAATGACGCCTCTATAGAAGTGTATTAAATGAGACTAGAAAATACTTAAATACATACGTCTCATTTTTTAGTAATTTTCACTTACCTGTCGTTTCATTTTCCTATGTGATAAATTTTTGAAATTGTAAAGAGACTTCACGGACACCCTGTATTTCGTTAGACTCAGAAAGCGTCTCGCCAATTCAACGGCAAACGTGAAAAATAGGCGACTGTGGGCGGATTTCCCTCGCCTTCAGCCAAAAAGGATACTCTCCTTTCCCGAGACGTTTGGCAATCCGCGTGTTTTATAACACGCTGTTTACCATTGTAGTCGCAAAGTCAGATAGATGAGAGCCTTTGGACGCCGCGATTTCCCGCTTCAGGATCTTCATTATTCTTGTTAGATGCCCAGCCGAAGATAGCGATATTTGTTGCGGCCTTGTCGTACAACTACGGCGCCATTTATCCTCGAAGGAGCAACGATATGTGATAACGTTGGTTTTCGTATAGAAAAGAAAATGAAGTTTTAGGGGCACGATCGAAATCGATCGTGTAATAAACGTTCGCTCGAGTTCGAGGTTGAATTGAATGCTTCTCTTTTTTTTTTTTAACGAATTCCGTAATAAATCTTTTCACATTGATATTATAAATTAATTTGCGTGTCATCATATTTTGTTGTGATATTTAATTATATGTTATGACATTGCCACATCGATAAAGTCAAGTGACATTAAAATAGTTTAAAATGGATTAAAATCTGCAATTGAGAAACTTTGCTCCGTAGTTAAATTTTTCGTGAAATTTAAACTGCTGGTTTTGTTAATTTGTGAGTTAGTGGTGTTAGAGATGTCTTTAAATTCATCCTCTGTATCAATTTTGTTACAAAATTTACAGATACACCCTATACATTAAATATTACAGAATTTTATATTATATTAATGTAATATAATTATTAATAATGTATAATACAATATAATATAAATATATTATATAAATAATTATTAATATGATATATTATATTATTGTATTGTATTGTATATTATATTATTGTACTATATTATAGTATAATATAACACAATAACAGTACAATACGACAAATAATATAATTAATGATGTATTATACATAATGTACATCTTATAATTTTCAATGTTTCCAAATTTCAATAAACATATCTAGCATGCTTTGTAATAATAATATTATCGTATAATAATATATGATATAATATACTATAAATATATTATATAAATAATTATTAATATAATATATTATATTATTGTATTGTATTGTATATTATTGTACTACATTATAGCATAATATAACACAATAACAGTACAATACGACAATTAATATAATTACTGATGTATTATACATAATGTACATCTTATAATTTTCAATGTTTCCAAATTTCAATAAACATATCTAGCATGCTTTGTAACAATAATATTATCGTATAATAATATATAATTCAATATAATATAAATATATTATAAAATAATTATTAATATAATATATTACATTATTGTATTGTAGTGTATTGTATATTATATTATTGTATTATATTATAGTATAATATAACACAATAATAGTACAATAAGTTATTTAATATAATTACGGATGTATTATCCATAATGTAAATCTTACAATTTTCAATGTTCCCAAATATCAATAAACACATCTAGCATGCTTTGTAATAATAATATATAATACAATATAATATAAATATATTATATAAATAATTATTAATATTGTATTGTATTGTATTGTATATTATTGTACTATATTATAGTATAATATAACACAATAACAGTACAATACGACAATTAATATAATTACTGATGTATTATACATAATGTACCTCTTATGATTTTCAATGTTTCCAAATTTCAATAAACATATCTAGCATTTGTAACAATTTAACAATTAATATTATCGTATAATAATATATAGTACAATATAATATAAATATATTATATAAATAATTATTAATATAATATATTATATTATTGTATTGTATTGTATATTATTGTATTATAGTATAATATAATACGATAATTAATATAATTACGGATGTATTATACATAATGTAAATCTTACAATTTTCAATGTTCCCAAATTTCAATAAACGTACCTAGCATGCTTCGTTCGTACGAACATTTTGTTCATCAATTTTTACGGCCGGTGTCGCTGTCAGACAGAGAGTCGCACAAAGGAATGTTATCTCACCGGTTTATTCCACTTTATACGTTTGATACAATCACGGTATGTTGAGGCGAGTAGAATAAAAATCCGGAGAGTACGCTTCCTCTTCCTCCCCCCCCCCCCCCCCAACGCCACTAGTTTGCGGTCCCGTATAACGTTCCGTCTCCCGAAACGAAACAATACGGACCTCGAGGAACCGTGGAACCGTGAGGATTACGGGGCACCGTCAATTAGCCGCGCGTACCCTCTTTAAACCCATTAACGGGATCCCGAGCTTAAATTTTTAACCCAACCCTATTGTCCATATTTTTCATTCGTTTTTAAACTCTTCCCTCTTCCCAACCCAACCCGAGACTCCTATCATCTCGTTGGCCAGCTTCTGTCTCTTCCCACCAGGATTTTTCGATACTGCTTTCGAAATTACTACCATTGGGAAAATAAAATTTGTCCTCTTTACCTTGGCTTTTGTCACGTTGCTCTTTATTCTATGCTTGCTGGCTAGTTTTTCACTTTCATTCCTTCCATCGATGGATGGAAAGTGATCGAGACAGTTTGAGATTTGTCTTAATCGAGAAATTCAATTTTGCGTTCTTTGACCGCCAGTCGAGAAAATGAAAATGTTTCTTCCGTTTTATGATGTTTGTGCGTCTCACTTTCTTAAATCTCGAATTTTTCAAAGGATTGTGATTCCCAGTGATTCATAGTAATTTTTGTATTCTCGTTGTCAGTTAACGCGACACAGAGGCTGCGTAAAAATTCAAGATTCGCCGAAACGAAATGAGCCAGATGGGAAATTTAATGGACAAGTATTTAAATTTCTTGTTCCTTATTCATGGAGATTGTGATATTAATACTTTTCGATGGAAGAATTAGTATTAGCTCGATATTTCTTTACTTCACTTTCTTCAAATTTCTCATTCGTTTTTTCGCAGAGATTATGACATACCATTTTTAACCGACGATTCATTATTTATTTATTAGCTTTATATTCTTATTTCACCTCAAACTCTTTATTTTTAATCTATCTATAGCGATTGCGATATTAATATAACTTTTTGGACGAACTTTGATATTTTTATTTGATTAAATTTATTTCTGCAATATACTATTCTATACGTATATATATATTTCAGTATTTTTATTGCACGAACTTATTAGATATTTTAGGTCGCATTGAACGAGTTATAGAAAGTATATATTTAGATATTCCTGTTCCACGAAATTTATTTCCACGACGTTTAGCAATATTTAATGTTTCTATACTGGTTCTCAGCAGTTTTATTCCATAAGTTTATTAGATATTCCAGGATACGTTCAACGAGGTACGCGAGGTGTACGTTTAGATAATAATTTATCGGATATCTTTGTGAAAAGAGGTGTATCAAAGGCTTGAACTGGCGGAGCAAGCGATGTATACGTTATCTCCCTAGTTAACATTCTCTGCACACAGTATCGAAACTTGTTGCTGCTTTCATACTTCCAGAGTTACAAAAACCTCGTTCAGCGATTTTTATTTACAACTAGTACTCGTTTACAAAACGATCGATCGACGTTTTTCATTACTAACGATAAAAAAAAGAAAAAAAACGAACCTCGTGGAATTGAAATTTTCTTTAATACATTCGAGACTGACTTCAATCGACTTTTCAATCTTCCAGTTTAGAGAGATAATTTCTTTTCTTGTTTTATTTATTTTTTTCAGTAACTCAAACGTTAGATGTTTTTGATACTAATGTGTCGTTATAAGTTGTAGAATATATTTAATAATAGGAAAATGTCCCACAAGTAATGTCGTTTTTTGATACTGTACAAAATCTTACTTCATTTAAATTATTTTTGTAAAATTATTGTCACTAGATGGAAATGGTTATTAAATTTGAAGAAAAGCGACATTACTTTTCTTGCAATTTAGTTTAAGAAAATACTATTTAAATGATATAAAATATTATAAGATATAAAATAGTATAAAATAGTATTGAAATAATATAATATAAAATATAAAATAATATAAAAATATTATAAAATTTAAAATAGTATGAAATAATATTAAAATAATACAATATAAAATATCAAATAATATAAAAATGTTATAAAATATAAAATAGTATAAAATAATATTAAAATAATATAATATAAAATATAAAATAGTATAATAATAATATGAAATATAAAATTAGTAATGCAAAAATTAGTTTGCATTACTAATTTTTGCAATCTAGGTTTACGAAAATACTATTCAACCAGGTATTCTTTTTCTTTTTATCGCTTATCTCGAGTAACATCAAACAATCCCGAGTTCCATCATCAATATTCAGGATCGGTATGCCGAGGGTCTCCCTTCAGGTCTCGTAAATCACCGCCGAATTTTTCCTGGCGATCCAAGTTTGCGACAGGACGACAAAACGACGGTGCACGACGCAACTAATATGAATTGAGACACATTGTTTCGAACTCTAGTTTTAGTTGCACGGTTACAATTCTCGACGAGCGAACAACGGACGAAAATATTTTATAATTGATTAGGTCATTTCGGTGGTTGGTTCTCTCATTGATTTCTTTCTCTCTCTCTCTCTCTTTCTCGCCACAAACGCAATTTTTGGCTGCCGCGTAATATTTCACACGGATTTCTGCGAGCAGAAATAATTTTCATTAGACTAATGAAACGAGTGAAATAAAAATATCTGTAACTAATGATGGTAGTTCGTAACTTGCACAACTATCGTGGTCGCATAATGATCGTAAGTGTTCTAACAAGTATTTATATTTATATTATTTATTTTTATTCATATTTTTATATTATTATATTATTTATATTGCTTCTTTTTATTTATGTTTAATTTATTTATTTTTATCTATTATTTGTCTCTTATTTATTTAATAAAATAAAATAAATAGTAATTTAAAGATTTTATTTATAATATTTATTTTCATCTATTACTTGTTCCTTATTTATTTATAATAAAATAAAATAAGTAGTAATTTAAAAATTTTATTTATAATAAAATAAAATAAATAGTAATTTAAAAATTTTATTTATAATGAAATAAATAGTATAATAGGTTTTTTTATTTATTTATAATAAAATAGTTGCTTTCACACGCGTTGAAAGCTCGCGACATTATCGACCCACATTTTTTGTGATCAGAATTTTAAAATATTTCCGAGTTCGTCGATACCGATCGACCTGTTTTTGAAGATAATCCTTTTCGATAATAACCGAAACATCGATAACGATGAGCACGTTGCAACCGCGGGGCCCAGTTCATGGGAAACGATCCCTCGATGGCAGCTGATCGAAGTTAGTCGTTCGAACAGTCAAACAAAATAATCCAAGACTGGCCAAGTTTGTACTACATTGTTCTCGGCTAAATATGTACGTAACATCTACATTAAAGCAACTGCTGAATATTAATTCGGCGGGCAATCGATCGCAGTAAAGATTTCGTGGTTCGCCGAAGTTTTACATTGCCGCGGGCAAATATTTGGGTAACCAAGTCACTCGATTTGACAATGATAATAAATAATATTATTGCACTTTCAAAGTGCAATTCGCACGTGATGATTCGACTGAAAGGGAGCTTCGTGCTGAAATTGACAAATTTCACAGTTCATCGCGTTTCCCATTAATTAGTTATTAATCATCGTCAGACTGCAGATTTTTATGCATCTGCAAGAAATTTTCACGTGCACGACGTGAAGAAAGTGTACAGTACTTTTTGCAATACCTAGAGGCACGTAGAGTAATTTTCTATGAGATTTCTAAGTTTACCTTTGTTTCTTTTCATTGTGTTCTTCGGGAATATAAGTTTGCATAAAAGTATGTAGCCTACTTATCATAGATGGTGGAGGGTAGTTAATCAGAGACGATGGGAAACTTTTGAACAACTTATTAAGAACAAACTACAGATCGTGTTACGCGGTTCATAATTAATCTCCTCGCTTTCTCAGCACGTTGCCTTACAATTCCAAGAACAATACACGACGTGATTAATACTCGGCGATTTATTAAAAAAAAAAAGAGAGAAAAAGAAATCTGTTGAACTTTGTACGGATCGAAAACATTTTGTATATTTTTTTTTTTTTTTTTTTTTTGTGAAACATGAACGTTCCATTAACTTTCGAGATGTTTAAAATTTTCCAAGATGATTGAAAATTTCGTTCCATTAAGATCCAGAGATATTTTTAAGATCTGTTTATCCATTTATACAAAAAATCCATTCTTTTCAAGTTTGATTTCCAAGTAAATTACATTTTTAATATTCCTCGGATATTTTTTTTCCCTTACTTGAACTGGACAAACATTTTCATAGAAGTAGAATTTTAGAGAAATCGATTTGTTGACGTAAAAATTAAATTCGGAGAAAGAGTCGATTTACTTAGAATTGATAGAAAATCGAAGGTTCTTCTTATGGTTATACTTGGACTAATATTTCGATGGAAATTAAATTTAGAATAGCCGATTCTATCTAAAATCGATAGAAGGAGGAAGATTAAGATTCTTATAATTCTTTCTTTCTTTTTTTCGTGCTTTCTCTTGGACAAATATTTTGACGAAAATTAAATTTGAACGAATAGATTCATTTAGAATTGACAAAAGGTCTAAAATACTGTTCCTCCTATGATTTTTATTTTACGCTTTTAGACTTATTATTTCGCATATATTTTATGCGAATAATATATGCGATATATTTTATATATAATATAATTATATATAAAAATATATAATATATATAATTAATAAAAATATTATATTATATATATATTTATAATACTATATTATATTGTATATGTACTTAAATGTATAGAAGTACTTGTAAATGTATAGAATACATTTTTATATGTTTTACGCACTTAGACTTATTATATATAAAAATTAAATTTGGAAGGATGCATTTATTTAGAATTGACGGAAAATCGAAGGTTGTTCTTCTTACGATTACGCCTGAACGAATATTTCTATAAAAATTAAATTTGTAATAGTCGATATATATATATTTAGAAGTGACGAAAGATCGAATCCTATTTCCTTGGACGAAAATGAAATTTCTCTCGAGCTGACAGACACGATCGGAAGATTAGATTCCCTTTCACGATTTTTTTTTCCATGCTCTTATTTCAACCGGTCTCAACAACGTTCGATAGGAATTAAATTTATTTGAAATTAAAAAGCAGCAGCAGTATCAGCGTTCCGCTCCTGTCACCTGTGAAATTCTGATTAACTAGATGATATAATTGCTCGTCGCGCGCAAGCTAAGAACGAATTAATATCCGTCAGAGTTTGACGCGCCGTGTTATTATAACGCGTGAACGTTGCGTCGATCGATGGACGAGGATAGAGCAAACGATAATCCTCACCTCACCCTTGATAAGAAAATCGCAACTTAATCAACGTTCGAATATATAGTATATGTATATACAGGGTATTTCGTAACTTGTGGCAGCTGATTGTACGCCTAAAAATAATGAAAGAAAGTCAAAAATATATGTCCTATCTGTCTTCGTTTATGAGATATAATGAATTTTATAAACTCTAGCAAACTCTAGTAAGTTAGTTTTACCAGGGATGATATATTCAATTCAATACAAAATTTAAACTCTCGTTTCTTGAACGACGAGAAAATTGTCGATATTTTCAACTTTTGTAACTTCGTGAAAAACAATCGTACCAGATCCACATGGTTTTTTTTATACAGGGTGTTTCGTAACTTGTAGGACCCACTTCGGGAGCTGATTGTACGCCTAAAATTAATGAAAAGAAGTCATATAAATATATGTCCTATCTGTCTTCGTTTATGAGATATCATGAATTTTCTGTTTCAATTACTATTAAAAAAGATGCTCGAACTCACCATCTTGCATTTGAAGACGAGCCTGCACGCGTCTTGTCATTCATCTGGTTACTCTCTCTATCATTCCTGGTGTTTCTCGAATTTGTCGGAAGACTTGCTCTTATTCTATATCGCAGTATTTCAGCATTTGCAATCGACGTTGCGTATACAATAGATTTTAAATGTCCCAACAAATGAAAATGTAATGGTTTCAAACCCGAAGAACAAGCAGGACATGCAATAGGACCTCCACGACCAATCCATTTGTTTGCAAAATGTTGATTTAAAAATTGCCCAGCCAATCGGCTAAAATGCAGCGGAGCTCCATCATGCATAATCCGCATACGAATAATCTAATATCGACTGGAACTTCCTCTAATATTTCGTGTGAACGCGTACTTTGTGCCTGTTAGTTTCCCATTAAGGAAAAAAGGTCCAATTAAAAATTTATCAATTATTCCTGCCCATACGTTTAAACTAAACTGGTGTTGATGCCTTGAATGCACAATAACCTGTGGGTTTTCTTCGTCCCAATTATGATTATTATGAAAATTGAATATACCATCCCTGGTAAAACTAGCTTATCAGAGTTTGCTCTGTTTATAAAATTCATTATATCTCATGAACGAAGACAGATAGAACATACATTTATCTGACTTTTTTTTCATTATTTTTAAGCGCACAATCAGCTGCCGAAGTGGATCGTACAAGTTACGAAACACCCTGTATATATGTATATATATATATATGTATATTTCTGAATGTTTCGTGGGGTAGGTCATTAAGCCTCCGCGTACGAAATACACACATACTCGCTTGATAGAGTATGACTGTTGGCGGATGTTATGAGCAACGATAGGTCGCGTCAGAGGGGTTATCCACCTGTATGGGAATGCTGTCAGCATGGTTGTCATCGAGAATCCAATCAAGTAGGCGAGCATAGCGCGCGCCTCGATGATCTCAATAATAACCGACCGTTTAATTTCGATCAATGATAGATTGCTCGAATCACTGATCTTGAATCGCTTGCCTCCGCGTGATTCGATTTTGAATCTGTTATCGTACGTTGTTACCGCCGATGCACCGATTTTCTCACGTGTTTGTCCAAGGGGCGGACATTTCATCGCGCGTTGACGCGCTCGTTCATCGCCGCAAATTTTCACCGAAAAAAAAAACCTCGCCGAAATTCATCTTTCTCTTTTTCGGTTTTTTTCCCTTCCATTTTTCTTTTGAAAATTTACTCGGTGTTTGAGAATGGTGGAATTTGACATTCGAAAGTTGTATATCGTTCGTTCGATTGTATTGTGTCACGTTGTCTTATGTCGTGTTATGTTCCATCATCTTGAAGACTAAGAACCTCTTAAAATTTGTTGTACGATTCTCTTTTTCTTTCCATTCTTCACTGAACTGTAAACATTATGACGAAATAACGAAACGTTTTTCTCAACGATTTCTTAAATTTATCTCACAAATCGAAAATGCACGTAAGTTTCAAGGGAGACTCAACTCCTCGAAACGGTAGTGAATCTATCGTTGAAAGAAATTTTTCATTGTTTCTGGCGATGCGAATCTTTTACAATTTACGGAAAACTTACGGATAAAGATAGAAATCCACAGCACAGGTCATTGTCGAGCATTGCTCTCACGTGCTCAACGTATCAAATAATACGACGGTATAATAGTAAAATTGCTTTCATGAAACAATAATTGAATGACATATCGCGGTGAAATATAAAAATAAATATGAGTACGCGTAACGATAAATTCGTCTGAGAATATTTGCTGTTATTTCAATATTCACCGGATTGAAAGTATTTCGCGAGATTAAGTGAATCGTTCTCGAATTAATAATTGATCGAACGAAATAAATTTATCGTACTAATAGAGCGAGATTAATATGCATGTACATACGTGGAACTGTTAAAAATACTACGTTCCGTGATATTAGTCAATAACTAAACAGACCTCGGTAGAAACGGGAATGAGAATTTCGTGAAATGGGGATAGAAAAGGCAGAATGCGGGGGAAAAAAGAGAAGAAAAAAAGAAATGATATCGGTAAACGGGAGATATTCAGTCAGTCAATCACCTGTGACAGGCCAGTTTTCAATGTATCATAGGGATACACAGTGATCCTGAAATCTCGTATACGAGAAGCTTGTACTGGGATCACGATTTATCACTCGTTTAGCGCGCGTTCAAATCGGCCGCCTCAGGGATGTGATATCTTTGCTGATGGAACAATCTTCGGCTGAAACGATGCAACAGCGCAGCGCCAGTCGGATTTGAATTACACTTATCAGGAAACATTCGCCAATGCGCGAGGAAAAGAGAGATTTACTCCAAACTTTCCAACGAAAGTTTCGAAATACCGCGGAGAATAATATCCCCTGAGTTACATTTAAATATTATACGTTCAATATAACTCAAGTTTTTTTAATAATTCAAAATTTTATAATAATTCACCAATTTATGTGTTCAAGTTTCAAAAATAAGTTTCAATATTAATATTACTTGACATAAACGACAGAATGGCCAAAATGACCAATTTATAATNTTCGTAGATATAAAACAGTGATATTTTTAGAGATTCGAAAGATTCTCTATTTTTCCTTTTTTTCCTTTTTTTTTTTTTTTACTTTAATGTCTCTGATGGAAATTTTACGCTTTAATTGCAAAGGTAGTTCCAGTGTTAATTGCTTTAAAAATATTTCCGTTCCTTGGTTTATTTCTCCTCTTTTAAGTGAAATTTTCCTAGCTTTCATTACTACATTTTGTACATTTTTTTTTTTTTCTTTTTCCCATTAACTTCAGGCTTCATTCTACAATCAATGAGAAGTAGAAATTTCCATTCAATTTTCAAAAATTGCTTTTTAAAATTGCGTCTGATATATCGTACACTATTACCACTACTCGCTTTCTCTCCGAATGAACTACGTTGCAAGTAGTAGTGGTATGTAATTGGGCGGACGAAACTGGCGAAGGAAATATAAACGTAGAACACACAAAGGTAGGAAATATTCCAGTAGAAAGTAAGATTAATAGTTATTTTAGAAATTTGACGATTATGTAAAGTGTGAATTTTTGTATTGCTACTGTTGTTATTATTACTTTATTTGCAGTCTCATATTTGTGTTTCACAAAATGTTGTTATTCAGAAAATGTCAATATTATTCTGTTGAAATTTAATTTAATTACATATATAGTTAAATACAAACGAGTGTGTATGGTAAAGATCAAAGCTTACGAAAAGAGGAAACGAAAGGAAGTAACAACATCGATGCACAAGATTTTACTTTCCTTTTTAATCGCAGCGATTTTAATGATAGCTTTTGTACCAAATTTAAATCGAGTTCAATCCGTTTCTGAGAGGAGCAATTTTCAAAAAGAATTCAAATTTTCAACCTTGAACATTTTTCACATTTCGACTGTAAAAATTATTTAAGCTTTCGCGGGAAACGATTCTACAGACTCTCTCAAATACAACATGCGAACACTTTTCAATTTATTGCAACGATGGGGAAAAAATACAACCGCATCGAAAAAAAAAAAAAAGAAAGAAAAAGAACACAGTTGCGACAGAAATTTCGCTTCTGATTGAGAAATTAAGGTGGTTCCTCGCGACACCGGATACTGTCATTAATTCCCGAACGCTAACGATCGCTTAATCCTCTCAACGCCGACGAAGCTGTTGGACATTGTTTCACCGTGCTTAAACGCTTACGATGTTACAAAAATACACACACTCGCTAAACCCGGATGGAGAATCCACATAGTCGTTCTCCAAAAAAAAAAACCGCGAAAACGATCTGAATGATCTTTCGCAAAATACAAAAGATTAAAATACAAAACAGAAAAAAAAAACAGAAGAAAAACGTCCAAAGTTGAAAATTTGAACTTGACTCTCAAAACTGATTTTTTCTCAGAAACTTGCACAAGTGATGGAGCTTGCGTATTCGAGAAATCACGCGAGAATCAACGTTCAAATGTTCTTTAAAAGAATCTTAATAGAAATCGTTAACACGCCAATTGACGAGGTGTAGTCGAAGCAAGCATGAATAAGACAGGCATAAACACAGAAGGCAGAAGTGAAAGAAGAAAGAGAGAGAGAGAGAGAGAGAGAGAAAGGGAGAGAAAGTGAGATTTGGATATGCAGAGCGCTGAATACGGAACGTGGCTGAGTAAGTACAGTGGCTTCGGAACACTCGGCGATGGTCAATCAGGAATGACAAGGGTAATAAGTCGTACGCTGGCCACCGCTATCCTTTGCGTCGACGATACGTCACGTCGGGTCGCCTTTAGGTCACGCTGTCGCAACACTCTTCGACTTTTGACTTCCTCCTTCGTTTCACGTATTCACACCGCTGTTCGATGACCACTCGACATTTACCCACGTTTTCGTTATTCTTCCTCGCTACGATAGTCCAAAAATAAATTCGTTCATTCAACAACGTCGAGCTGTCTTTTAATTGGACTTTGTAATTTTAGCTGGAGCTCATGTTTATAACCGGGTGTCTCGCAACTTCCCATTCGCGAGAAATGATCGTGCGTCTTTGAAATTTTACGATTGCGATTTAAACACTTGCGCTGGGCAACTGATTGCGGACCATAACGAACGACCAAAACCGTACACAATTCGTCGCTTTCCTTTTGAACTCGTCGGCGTGATATTACTGGATAGAAATTATTGAGAAGTAACGAATTTATTGTTTGCTTTGCCTGGGTTATACTTAAGATATATTTAATATTGAGAAAATATTGCAATTTTGGAACGAAAAAAAGTTCTCGACGTGCGTGACACGTCATTCCAGCGCAAGAGGTTAACCACTTACGCTGAGCAATTGATTGCGGACCATAACGAGCGACCAAAACCGTACACAATAATTCGTCGCTTTCTTTTTGTACTCGTCAGTGTGATGTGATATCATTGGATAGAAATTATTGAAAAGTAATAAATTTATTATTTGTTTCGACTATTTTGTTTTACTTCAATATACTTAAGACTGAGATTACAATTTTGGGACAAAAAATGCGTGGCACGTCATTCCAGTGCTGGGCAACTGATTGCGGACCATAACGAGCGACCAGAACCGTACACAATTCTTCGTTTTCCTTTTGAACTCGTCGGTATGATATCACTGGATAGAAGTTGTTGAGAAGTAATAAATTTATTATTTGTTTATTTTACTAAGTATACTTGGAACCGAGGAAGTATTACAATTTCGGAACAAAAAATGCTCAACTCGCGTACGTCATTCCAGCGCAAGAGTGGAAATTCGTTTCATCAACTACACAAGTATCACGAAAAAATACTTCATCTTTCATATTTTGTGTACCCTTTTCTCATATTACGCGCGTTGCATCTTCAAATTTGCCATAAATGCACAAAGATCCGCAGATTCTGGCTACGAATGAGAGTCTCTTTTACGAAATTGTCAACTTAATATGGGAAACAATGCACGAAATTACTTTTAGTTGACAAGCAAAAAAATTACATCGTTTTCGATGTTTTTCTTTTTTTTTTTTTTTTTTTTTAACGAGAGTCAAACGAACGAAAGGAATAAGAATAAACGCAGAATTTCAAATCAAATTCTTCGACGTTCTTACTTAGGTAAATTTCGACCAAAAAGTTGAAGGAAGCTTATCTCTCGTCATTACGTCACGCGAAAATGAAAGAATTATTAAGAATGAATGAATTTAATCGGTAACGCTCGGCAAGGTAGTGATCCAATGTGGTAGAAATCCGAATCAAGGTATCTCATATACTTCTTCAAAAGTGTCGAGCTCGTTCGATAAAGTTTAGCAACTGCCATTACAACTTTTAATGTAATTTTGCTCCGCTATAGACAAAGTTCTCCTGTAACTTTTAGAATTGCTTGTTTTATTCGTGTAATGTCTTGGATTAAAGTAAGATACGTCGCGTATGTGTGTGTGTGTGTGTGTGTGTGTGTGTGTGTGTGTGTGTATTGCTATTTTTTCTCTCTATATCTCTCGCTACAAAGTCGTAAGGCGAAACTACGAGATATACGTACGCGGAACATTATTCATTATTGCGTGTTTGATTTCCCATAATCTTGCATTTTGTAACATATTCATTTCAAATATTACCAAACGTTTTAGAATTTAATTCATCGGTACTAACATTTAAAGAATAATTGAAACAAAATATCCTGCGTGTGTTTCGAAAGTGAATGAATTCTCAGTAAATAAATCAGTCTTTGAAGTTAATGTTTTAGTTTAGCATAGAACAGTTGTTGCATACAGCAATTGAAAACACTTGCGACGAAACTTTTCCGTGAAACTTTCGTCGATGTAAGTAATGTTTTGCAAATTGACGAAATGAAAAGGGAGAATGCCTCGCGAAAATTATGCCAGTTAAATGGTGTTTTGTCCCTTAGTGGAAATCATGCCTCGACGCCCTTGTTTCACGCGAGAAAATTATACTGACAACAAGGCTAAGATGGTGTATAATTAGACAATTTTTTGACTGTCAATTTTGATTAAAATTGATACTTATCTTTATGAGAACCTTCGAGTAAAATAATAACTTGCCTGTAAACTATAGACGCCAAAAGTTAATAATTATTAATTAATAGTTTTCACTCTTAGTACAACGAAATTTGGGAATAGAATTTACGGTTGTAAAGTCAGTTGGCAGACAATGCTGAAAAATCACATTATGATGGATTAGATCTAGCGTGAGATCGGACATGGCAAATTGGTCAAAACATGCATATACATGTATATACATAAGAAATAAATGAATGTTCAGATTGTTGACACATACGATCGTTCTATATAATATTAGGAGGAGTATTATAAAGGTCAAAGGGTCAGCATATTCGTGCCAGGTGAATGTGTTTTGAAATACTTACAGATCGAGCTTTGCTGCGTGCAGCAAATCGTTGCGAAATCTAGAAAAAAAAAAAATCAAGCCTTCACTAACCATCTGAAATACCCATCAGATCGTTACTTCCAGAATATTCCCTTTTTCACAATTTTACCCTTATTCTTTCACCATAATAACTTTTATAACACCAAGTGTAAAAACTTTCGTTTAGAAGCAAAAAGTCAAATCAGAAATTAACCGAATGATCATTTTATTCCATTTTATTTTTATTTGTGTCTCATCGCGATTCACTCAGAGAATAATTCAACTGGGAGATACATACTTGCGTGTTATATTTTGAGAAGAAGAATTGTAAAATATCGTTGCCAACTAATATCGATAATGTTTAACGTAAATTAATGATCAATATTAACAGTAACACGTAATTAATCGTCAATATTAATAATAATTAACATTGTTTAATTATATAAATTGACAGTAATATAATATATTAAATTAAGAGTTAAAAGATTTTAAAATTAAATAAGCAACATTGTTTAATTATATAAATTGACAATAATATAATATGTTAAATTAAGAGTTAGAAGATTTTCAAAATTAACAAAAGTTTCAAATATTTTACATTCTTTCTGATAAAATTGTAAATGAATACAAGTAATGTAGCAATTGGAAAAGAGGGAAAGCTGTAAAGTAGGGTGTGCTAGCGAGTAAAGGGGATGAGCTATAGCAAGGTGTTGCTTAGGTTGACCAGGGCTTGCACGCCTCTTTTTCTCTTTTTTTTTTTTTTTTTTAAGCAGCAAGTTGAAACGGAGAAAAAGTAAATTTCATTACATAGTCTGTTACCTTTTACATAATTTCCATACGCGTATGATTGTGTTGATGAATATAGGGTGGCCATTGAAAAATTGAGGGATTTAAAAAAAGTCATAACTCGTTCATTTTCAATCTTCTTTACTTTCCTTTTTCGTAGGTTGTAGAAAAAAGTACTGAAAAAATCCATTAATTACGTTTCCAAATAAAATAATAAAAGAATTTTAAAAACACGTGTCTGTGAAAGTTATCTTTGTTTCATATCATTCAGCCTTTCAGTGACCATTCTGTAGAACATGTAGGAAGAAATTTATTAGAAATTAATTAGGCTTAGAAGCTAGTTAAGGAGAGAGTCGACAAGCCTGTTTACGATTTTCAATAAAAATTGCGTGAGAAAAAATTCCAAAATATTTTGCGTCACCAAAATATGAAGATTTTTCACACGTTGAGCCACAGTGAGCCCGAAAAAGAAATATTGCCAATCAATAACTCGCATGCAAATCAAATCAATTATCTTTGTCCAAGTGCGCGGTTATCCGAGTATTTCGACCAACCGAACTGTCGATTCGGATTTTCCTTTTTCCTTTTTTTTTTTTTTTTTTTTTTTAAATTTCCAACGAGCTCGAGCGCGTATATTCGCGACACAGAAACATTCGCGCAGTCCGGCCATCGAATCGAGTAGCTCGATTATGTCGAGTAGCTTGATCGTGTCGGGTAGCTCGATCGAGTCGGCTGACTCGATACATTCACATCAAATCGAAAAAAAAAAAAAAAAAACTCGGTTGGTCTCGAGACTCGCATTGGAAGTCTATTTGAAAGGAAAAATTCGAAACCTATTCGACGGTTTCACATCACGAGCTCCGTTCAATTTACTTAATATTATATCGTTTAATGAAATCTCAGCAAAATCTGACGCGTGACTCGGATATCTAGAAGCTTGCATAGTAATTCGCGAGTTATCATCGAATTTTTTTTTTTTATATCCTAATCTTGAAAAGGAAACAAAGAGTTAGGGACGCTAACGTTGTTGCAAGAAACTTTCTTTTTCAGCGAGAAGACAAATTTTCACGAAAAGTTCGACTTTCTGTCAAGCTCCAGAAATTTTTTCACAACAGAAGATCGCTCGAAAATCTGATCAAGCGTAGCAATCATATTTCTTGCTAGCAGAAGAAATTTTTTCACAAACTTGAACAGAAAGAATAGCACGTCAAAATATTAATTTTTCTATCATATACGTATATATATATATATGTGTATTTATGTTCTACTTGGATAGAAAAATCAGTATTTTGCGTACTATTCTTTCTGTTCGAGTTTAATTAATCTGTTAGACTGTATTTTATTAGACCGTAGATTAAATTAATCTTCATCTAGGCAATGAAACATGATCAATTTGATTTTCTAAACAGCAAACTCGAGATTAATGGGTTATCAACAGTGAATTTTTTGCATTTCTTCAAAAAAGAAATTCTTTTCTTTTTTCTTTCATGAGTGTCATGTTCTTTGGAAGCTTGTTTAGGCAAAGATAATGGTCTTTTATGCTTTTGAAGTTAAAAATTCACTCTTCGAATAATAAGAATTACATGTCTTACAATTAAATGTGGAGCATCAGGATTTTATAGATGCTTAGGCTAGTAGAAAAAAAAAAAAGATTGGGAATCTAGGGACTGGTCTAGATTATAGTCATTGGTAGTACCCAATGAGCGACTATAATCATCGGTAGTACTCAGAAAACGTCTCTTTAGACTTGAATGACCATAGTCATCGTTAGTAGTAGTTGGATGACCAGGACAATATTGAATGTATGCAAACACTGACAATAAGCTAGCAACAGTCCACATAAAAGTAGAATGTGAATAGTTAGTCATAAGAGCAAGATCCAATAGTATGGTCATCTATGCTCCTTTCTCTTCCACTTGACGATGATAACCAAATACATATAAGGACATGCTTTAGAGACATTAGACTCTTAAAACATTTTAAATCATTATAGAGACTAATTCAATATCGCTAACTCATAAAACATTCTAAATCATTCTATTTAAGAGCATTAGACATTCATCATATTCTAAGACATTCTAAATCATTGTATATCATCCTATTTCATACACTGTAAGGGAATAAACTCTTCTAAATTCTAAGAGTTCTGGCGCAGTCAGGTCAATTCCTACGAAGCCTCGGCCCTGCCGAGAATTGCCAGATGTGCTAACATACCTCTCACCTAAGGACACTTTCTCTGGCTTTGGAGGGAGAGACAGTATGTGGTGAAAGGCTCGGTAGGGCATAAACAAAGCTTAGTCTAGGAAACAAGGTGCCTTGGCCGGTTCCAGAGAAAGTCGCATACCAATTTTAAAAGCGACGTAGATTCACGTAGCGAACAGACGATTAGGCAGTCACAAGCAGTCCGTCAGAGGACTCCGCGTCAGGTTATTCATTCATTCATTTTCACTCAATCACTAGTAATCAGTTCAAATACCGTTTTGTCCGCGTCAATCACAAGGAGAGTTAGCGTGCGCTAGCTAGCTCTCCCGACACGTCACACATACACAGTTTATAATCAACCTTTGCATTACTCGTGAAATATAAGTATTTATTCTACATCACGTCTTCATTCATTTAAACATCTCTGTAAGAGGCTGTAGAAGACACGACGAGAGATCGACTAGCGAAGCAACTACCGTAACAGTAAGCGTGTTCACTCCATTACACGGAATCCAACAGCGAGAGGATTCAGATTTGGCACGTTGTTTCTAAAGGTGGACGCTCAATATGTACCCACAGTAAGATGAACATCTTCCCATACCGAGTGCACAAATATGCACACCTCTATACATCATTCTGTTTCATGCTACATCTCGAAAATCCCCTCAAACTTCCCCCCGTCGCCGTATCGTATCGTATATACACGTATTATTAATGCTTCAACGTGGCCAAAAACTGCTTTGTGGCTCGGATACTTACTTACCTCGCGTATTACAAGTCGTCGAAAGAAGAGGAGCGGAGGAGATGCGGGGGAGCAGCAAATAAATTATAGCTTTCGGCGAAATACACGCGTTGAACGAACGGCGAAAATGAAAAATTAGAGGCGCGAAGGGGATTCCATTGTGGCCGGTTGGCCAACTTTCGCAGGCCTGGGCGAGCACCAAAGAGGAGAAAAAAGACCGCCATTAAGTTGAGGGAGTGGGTGTGGTGGGTGTGTGGGTGAATACCCGCGGAGGAAAATACCGGCACGACCCTCCTTAGGCATTTTCAATTACGTAAAATTACCCTGGGTTATTAATAATGCTGGCTTGATATTTACGCTAGCTGGCGTCTCGCCGTCGCGCTAGTCTCACTCTTAAATATAGTGGCCACGCTGATGGAAGCAAATAAAGCTTATTAGGCGGTCGCGTGCGAATACGCGCGCTATCGCGAGAATTTAAATGGACACGCGCGTACGAGCCGCGAGGTGTTGGAACCTCGCCTTCCAACCCTTCATGCGAGCGAGCCATCGCCGAATAGTAGCAGAGGTTTTCACCCGAGAGTTACGATTTTTCGTTTCTTTCCTCTCTCGGTCTCGTTCTCTCTTTTTTTTTCCCTCGTTTTTTCCGTTCGTGACGATATTCTTATTCCTTGGATCAACATTTGCCAACTATCAGAAGGTGGTTTCAAATATATTTCCACAATTGGAAAATACACATAGTATATTTTCATAGATATCTGAGACGTGCAAACAAAAATATAATAAATAATATAATGCCATATAATGAGAGTTTCTTAAATATGGTAGAAATATATTTAAAAACGTAGAGATAGAGGAACGTGCTATAACATATATATGTATGTGTATATGTATATATGTATATTCTAAGTTATTTTGAATAATATGTATCTCGACTTCTGACAAAAGGACTTCAACAAGATATTTTTCATGTACATCTTATATATGTGAGAAATTTTATATACGTTCTATATCGTGTTTCTACATTTTACATTTTTCAAGTGCATTTTACATTTTCCAAAATCTTGTCGAGTGTCGAAATTAGAAATTGAGACATAATCGAAAAACATTTCATTCAGATGGAACTGGAGATGATCAACCATCAATATTATAATGTATAATATAAGGAAAAAATAATATAACAATATATAATACGTATAATATATAATAAAATAAAAAATAATATAAAAATACACAATATAATATGTATATAACATATTATAACATTCACAATATAATATGTATATAACATATTATAACATTCACAATATAATATGTATATAACATATTATAACAATATATAATATATATATAACATATTATAACAATATATAATACGTATAATATATAATATAATAGAAAATAATATAAAAATACACAATATAATATGTATATAACATATTATAACAATATATAATATGTATAATATATAATATAATAAAAAATAATATAAAAATACACAATATAATATGTGTATAATATATTATAACATTCACAATATAATATGTATATAACATATTATAACATTCACAATATAATATGTATATAACATATTATAACAATATATAATACATATAATACATAATATAATAAAAAATAATATATAAATACACAATGTAATATAATAAAAAATATAATATGTATATAATATAATAAAAAAAATATATGTCCATTATTACGCCATAAATATTTGTCAATTGGCGTTGACAGAAGTTCTTTTTGATCGTCATAGTATTGACCAACTGCTCGCGATGACACGCGGGGGAATAACAATCTTTTATTTTTCACTACGCGAAGAAGAAAGAGAAGGAAAAAAAAAGAGAACTAATTACTGTTTGACATTTCCACTGAAACCTCCAGTGACAACTGGAACATACTCGTCGAAATGAAATTTCCGACGCTTGAAAGTATATTAAGAGAGAAAGGGAGCGATAAAAAAAAAAGTGGAAATTATAAATGTGTAAGTTCTCTCTACGAGCGCGGTATGAAATCGTTGGTTTTCCGGAAAAAAGAAAAAAA
>NW_025110067.1:291009-308842 GCF_011392965.1 Frieseomelitta varia | reverse complement strand
ATATTGTTTAAAGAAAAAAAAAAAAAAAAAAAAAAAAAGAAAAAAAAAGGATCAATTGCCGTTTCGTTATAATTTCATTCAATTTCACAGCAGCGGCTGTACACTCTGCGTTTGACGAGTACGCTCGTCATCGCTTCATTTCAGACACGCACTTTTGAAAAACAGGGATGACACAGTCGACACGGGTCGAAACAATTTTAATTTCCTCCCCCCTGTACACGCGTGTTGTTTGTGTATTTTATTCTTTTCGTTTCGTTTTTATTCGCACGCGTCTGCCCGACGCGCGCGAACGAAAACGTCCATTATATTCGCAATTAACGTGTCACAACATAAATCATGTCTAATTATCGCGCGTGTTCCTCAAAAGTCGAAGCGTCACACGTCGTGCAAACTTCGTTGCGACACACACGTTGGACGCACGGATCCGTTCGTGAATTTCAATCTCATCGCTGAATTATGACGCGATATTTGTTAAAAAAAAAAAAAAAAAAACGCGCGTAACGCAGACCGGCGGATAAAAGGCAGTTTATAATTGGTGCTTCACCGGCGTGTGTAAACAAAATTTATGCCGAACGCGTGTCTCTACGTCTCGCGTCAAACGTCGTCCAACGACGACTCCGGTATTTCTACGGAATATTGGCCGCGTTTGGAAACATTTCCATCTAAAATTATGAAATCTCTTTGTGTATAATAATCTGTCCAAGATCTTTATTTCTCGTGTGTTCGAACAATAAATAACGAGAAGCATTATTTCCCTCTTGTGCACAATGTTCCTCTGATGCACAGTATCGATGTACTTTACATTTTTATTCCCCTGATATCGCAGCGTATTAATATATGTATGTACGTAATTTATGCTACCCTAGATCTTTTAATATTAATAACTGTTCTCGTTCGTATCTTCGCGTTACTCTCCACACGATAGCATTAACGTTAATTGGTTTTCATTTAATCGAACATTATGAGAACGAGTAAATTTTCCACGTTGTGACAAAAAAAAAAAAAAAAAGAAAAGAAAATGAAACGTTATACGGAATAAATTGAATTTGATCAGCGAGGGCTTCCTTCGTCGTGAATCGATCAGCGTTGTGTGTGCTCATTGCGTGCGTGTTTCTTGAATTTAATTATTTGTAACTTGATAATTATTAACAAGCCCGCGTTTAAAGTCATAAAATGTTTAAAGAACGGCTCGAATGAATTTTGTCGAATTGGAACGAAAATAATTATTGCGATATGATGATAATTTTAATCCGTCTCGTGAGATGTTAAAAATTTTATAATACAACATTGATGTTGCTTTTTTGTTTTTTTTTTTTTTTTTTTTTCATTGACCGAAGCGTTGAATTAATTCTTTTTATTGCCAAATGCCTCGAGCCTTAGTATTAATTTTCAGTTACCTCGCAGCTCGGAGACGCGTTATAGTTTATTTTTCCTCCCATTTTCCTACCATAGAAACACCAAAGGACAAACAATTCTTTTCCTTACATCTTTATGTATTTTCACACAATACAGCTTTGAATATGTATGTGGTCGTTCATTTATTTACCTTCAATACTACGAGAGGAATGGAATAAAACAGTTCAATGTTAATAATCCTACATGTTCAATGGGATGTATATATGTTTGCGAAGAATATCAACCCTTAAATCAGTATCTATAAATTATGAATGCCTGTAGATCACTAAAATTATTGATATTTAATTTCACCTGTATTTTATTATTTATTTTTTATTTTATTTTATTTTATTTATTTATTTTCTATTTTATTTTATTCATTTATTTCTTATTTTGTTACTTTCATTTTAAATTCTTCTTAAATTGAGATTAACAATGAAATGAAATTAAATGAAAAATTTCAGAATTGACTGATTTAACTTGCAGTTAAATTGTTATGGTATCTGATTTTTAGAGATAGCAATTACAGTTAATTTCAAAATTTATTCCAGTTATTTATTCTAGAATCTTTTCTATGCAAATGAATAAATATTGAAAGCACGTAGTTTACCTGACAATATACAACATCCAAATTTATTCTCTGGTACGAATGATAGATTGTTAATGCCGTAATAGAAATTCAACATTTTATCTATGACTCTGTACCTCAATACCACCATACCTTTTTGCTGAGTGTATCTATATGTATGACGCAGATTACGTACCAAACAGTATGGCTATTCGTAACTAAGACGCAAGGTCTGTGTTCTTATCACCGCACCGTTCTACGTTGCGTTTTGTTAATGCGGTAGGAATTCGGTTCAACGTGATTTAATTAACAGAAATTCCAGTCTTGCGACAGTGACAACCTTATTAGGATTTATCTAGGTTCGGAACATAAACGAAGAAGTTTACGTCCCATAAATTTATCATAACAGTTTCTATCTTTGAATAACTACGTTCGCGACGATTCTCGTTATTTACTAGAATGTGTCATGAAAACTATCATACGTGAATAAACGAGACAACGTGATAGCACGTAATTACGAAATAATAAGTATGTATATCCAAGGGATTTGACATTTGCCAATATTAATATATTGTCTGCTATTTTTAATATTCCATTTCCTCTTTTCTCGAGCTTTGCACGAACTGCAAAATTTTCAAAAGTCGTCTCTCTTTCCTTTGACGTTAGCAAACTTTTATACGCCTTGTCGAACGCACGCTTCGTTCGCGTTATTTTATCCGGATTAAAAACAGCCAGCCGCGATTATCATAATTTTGTTCATTCGCGTATCAATTAAATCAATATATATATATATATATATATACATTATACATATAATTCCCGCCATCGGATTTCCCCTTTTACAAATTTTATTTCCACTTTACCGCAATATCCAATTTCAGCCAAATCATGACACTTCCTCCACCTGTGTATTTATCGGCTTAATGCCTGCTCTTTCTTTCGCAAATCGTGAAAATAATACGTAAAGCCATCGGGATCTATCTAGATTAAATCTTTTTTTCATCCGTAAAATGAAATTTTTGCCATCAACCACGCCGATGAATATTTATTTTATTATGAAAAAAAAAAAAAAGAAAAACACGAATTGAAGTTCGTGACGATATCCTATTATCGTGCGATTTAAACAGGGGAATCGTTGATTGGTAATTATAACGCGGAGAATTGGACGAAATGACGGAAACGTTGTTTATAAGTGTTTTGTGCAAATTAAAGAAACAAGACTTAAGTAAAAGCAGCTTTCGTTATAATATTATAATATTATAACTAATATTATATTATTATAATATAAATTATATTATAAAATATAAGTAATATTATAATATTATATTATATAATATTATATAAATATAGAAAATAAATTGCATTATAAAATATAATATAAGTAATATTATAATATTATATTATAAATGTAATATAAATTATATTATAAAATATAATATAACTAATATTATAATATTATATTATAAATGTAATATAAATTACTTATATTATAAAATATAATATAAGTAATATAATATTATATTATAAATATAAAAAATAAATTACATTATAAAATATAATATAAGTAATATTATAATATTATATTATAAATATAAAAAATAAATTATATTATAAAATATAATGTAAATAATATTATAATATTATATTACAAATATTATATAGTTATAATATTATAATTTTACAATATTATACTATAACATATAATACTATAATATTATATTTCTTATTACAACGAACATTACATTTTGGTTTTATTTTATATTCGCATTCAACGCATTGGCATTGTTAAAACTCCGCAGTCTATTTATAATTGTAACGTGTAGTTGAAATTAGTAGCAATGAGCTTGCATAGTGCTTGCACATTGTGTACGTATTACGCATACATTGTATACATTATATATGTATTTTTGTATTTCAAAATTCTCAACAAATGCACAAAAACCCGCAGCCTTTAATATAATTGCACTATGTAGTCGAATGAACTTGTATGGATTGCGATCTACACGGCATGGAATCGAAGGTGGAATGACTACCCTGAGTTGGCATAGTTGCCAAGATCTTAACATTAACAAACCTGAACATTACGGTCTATTCTGGGAAAATAATTAGGTATTCTGGGTCCTCTGAAAGTACTTGAAAAATTTCTGCAGGAATAATGGTATAATAGCCGATTCACACTATAATGACCAATGACGTTGCTGTAATGTCACGTGACTTTCAACGCTGATAACCGGTGACGTGACTGTGGCGTCATGTGATTTTCGATAGTTAATAACCATCGAAGTATTGTACTTTGAACATACGTACTACTGTCCCCTTACATTTTTACAAATTTACATTTACATGGCAAAAAGTCCAATCTTCTAAATATATATATATATATATATATATATATATATATATATATATATATATATATATAATATTCATTATATTAATTTCAATAATTATTTTTAATTTAAATGAATTTTTTTCAATAAATAGAAAAATTAATTTAGAAAAAACAATATATATATATATGTGTGTGTGTGTGTATGTATATATATGATATTCATTATATTAATTTCAATAATTATTTTTAATTTAAATGAATTTTTTTCAATAAATAGAAAAATTAATTTAGAAAGAACAAATTTCATTTGAACGTGGATTTCATCCAATTGCAAAATTCATATTACCATTTTTCAATGTTACCTCTTTTTTTTTAAACTAGATTATTATTTTTAATTCTCGATATTGAAATTGCTTTATTGATTCCTTTAATTTTTTACTTAAAACATATAAGTTTTTATTATATATTAAATATAACTTTATTATTTATGTCTATAATATATATTTGCATTAATTATTGAATGAATAATAGGATATTTATATTATTGAATATTTTAAGTTAAATTAAATTCTCACTACAGTTTGTTAAAGTTTTTCGATAAAAATTACCATCGAGAATTTTTACACAGGTCACTTGAATATTATTGATGATAGAAAAGAATGCAATAGTCTGGATTTGCTTAGTTTGGATGTGGTGTCAACGACCACATAATCTCATGTTAATAGCTTCTCGAGATATTCGAGATATTCAGATGGCTTTAGGTGTCCCATTTTACATATATAGCGTGTTCCATTAAAAAAAGCATGAAAAACAAGGTCACAAGCATTTTCTCATACCATCATACTTTACAGAATTAAAGTCAAAGTATCTTCTAAACTAATAATTTCTCTGAAGTCGAGAAACCTTCTTCTTTTTACAGAGACCTTGAAATCTCCGAAATCTCTCCCCCAACAATAAAAAAAAAAAAAAAAAAATACTGTACTGAACAACTTTTATCAATAAAATTCTCCGCATCTCTGAAAGCAACGGTGATACTCGAACTTATTGAAACACCCTGTATAACTTAATGCACCGTGCAACGCAATGTTATTATCAAAATCGAAATCCAGCTCTTTTTTTTTCCTTTTTTTAAACGAATATCAGTATCGTCCCCTCGTTCGACTAAATTATTTGCCATTTCGGCTCCTTATCGTGGCGGCTACGAGCAAGATATTTAATGCAAGTGTTATCGAAGCTTTTTATCTGTATCACGGGCCAGTGATATTGGTAGTTTAATTATCTTTCTCGTTCGTTTATTTACACCTGCGTCAACTGAGATTTCGATGATTATACGAATGATTATCGACGGTGTTGTAATACTTTTCGCTGGCCTTCGTAACGGTTGCTCGATCGTGTTGAATTTATCGCCATCTATCACATTTTTGTTTTCTCATTTCTGGAGTGGCCGCGTTGCCACCGAGAGAGACCGAGACAATCGTGCCTTGAAGATGAATGGTTTGTACATCGATGAGTGACGTCACTTGCTTTCTTCGCGAAACTAAACTACTTACTGCGAGGCCATTAATCGATAATGAGATATTTATCAATGGGAAGATGTCAGGTTTAATTATTACATTGATGATATATGATTTCGTCCAATTCGACGAAAATGTATGTATGTGTGATTGACTTTTGAATTTCATGTGTACGTACATTATAGATTATAATTATCGAATATTATACAGTGTATATTGTTTTAGATATAAAATTTATTTAAACTGAATATTATAAAACTCTATTTATTAAAAAAATTATTATTATTAAAAAATTTGTTTAAACTGAATATTATTAAACTAATTAAATAATTAAAAATAATTATTATTATTAAAAAATTTATTTAAACTGAATATTATACAGTGTATATTGTTTTAGATATAAAATTTATTTAAACTGAATATATTGATTATATATTCGATATATAATTTTATGAAATGAACATATTTTGATTAAATTACAATGTGTACATATTATATTTGATGTAGCTTATACATTATGTTTAGATTCCAATATAATTTTGAAAACGTGATGACTTTCTACGTTGAAAAATTCATTTGACGTTAATTATTTCATTGTTACGATAAATACTGAGTTTCTAATCAACTTGCAAACAATGTCTTTCAATTTGACGACAGATTTTTAAAAAATTCTTAAGTTGCGTTAAACATTCCCTTTCGTGCTCACATTCTTCTCTGAAAAAATTTTGAATTTCTCAGTTATTTTATAGTATACTGTAGCTACTACAATTGCAACACATAATTTTGTTAAAGAACAAAAAAAGTTCGACTTTATAAATCGAAACAATTCCCATCGAGATATTTCACACTCCTCAATTAATCGAATACTTAATTAGTCACCGTAAAACGAAGTGTCACCCTCGAAACGATAGTGACACACATTCAAGCTTTGTTACAATCCGAATTGACGAAGAATAAAGTTTGTCAAACTTTATTCTTGAAAGCTCTGTCTGTCCAGTTTCACGTGACAGCTATTATTAGAGGAACCAGTGCCAGCGCTTCATTTTGGCACTTAACTAAGAAAGCAGTGACATAATTTCACCACCACCGGATGTGTCGCTGCGATTCTCAGCTCTTCGCGTATTTATCTGTCACTCAATCAGAGAGAAAGAGAGAGAGAGCGTTTGCACAAAGAGGAATTATTTCTCGAGTGAAAAAATTGGCAACAAAGTCGCCAACTATCTGTCGATAGATGCCCTGGATATTTGTTAGCGTCGAATGAACAGCCGTATGGCTAACACCATCGTCTACCTTATCACCGGATGCCACGAGATGTTGAAGCATGGACGTGGCTAACACTGGAAGCCGCTAAGCGGAGGTTGGCTGTCACGGGCGAGCTAGTGTATGGCCAACGAGGGAGGGCCACTAGGAAGGGTTGCGTGGACGAACCAATGCCCCTCTTATCGCTGGACGTCAAGGACCTCGTTAATAAGGACCTCGTGAACTCTACTCTCTCTTCGTGCGACTTTGAACGCCTTGCCCCAAGACACACCTCTCTAAATTTTTCGTACTTTTGTACTTACTACTTTTGGCTCTACACATTGCTAACAATGAGAGTGACAGAGGTGAGTTTGAATTACCCCTGTAACAACTGGCTTAAGTCGAAAGAAACGGTTGAAATCATCGTGCACGACATTTCGAAGCTTTTTCAAGAAAGGCAAACGTTCCTCCCAGAAGTTTCGCCAGGCGTAAAATTCGCGGTTTTCGTTGTCCAAAGATTTGTTTACTACCGTGTCGAGTAAAAAGCGTGTGCTTGCATTTTACGTTGTTAGCGAGGCAGCACAAAGCTATAATAGTTTGTCTGCAAGCGTAGGATAAGTAGGGGAGTGGATGGCCCACTTGAAGGAATTATTTTTTACAAAGGGAAGAGAATGGATTTTTTTGTTTTTAAGAATTGTTAAATATAATAATGGCGTATATAAAATTTCAAATAAATTTAAAATTTATTTATTTTTTTCTTATATCCTTTATACTCAGTTTATTAAATTGACTTAAATAGTATTGCCTTTGATTTAATTGAGGGCGAATCAGAATTAGAGTTTCAGGATTTAATTCAGAATATTATAGTAGATTATTTATTTTAATTCTCCCATCTGAATATATAAATTTATTATTTATAAAAGTAATTTCGGTAGTTGTTTCTTTTTATGGATAGTTATATTGAAATTTTTTTTTACTTAATTTCTTAAATACAATAAATTTAATATTGTTAATAATAATTCGAGGAATATTATCTCGTATTCGATGTGATTATTTAATTATGTAAGTAGATGCACATAAATTTATAAGCGTTACAAGCAGAAAATTAAAATTAAAGTCGAGTCCATTTTCCTGAATCACTTGTCAAACTATTTTCTGATCAGGCACTCCTGTTTCAATTATTGTAACGCGGTAGTATAGACATGAATGAAAATTTCGAAGCTATTGAAGAATGAATGAAATTACAATCTCTAGCGATTCTAAAAAAAAAATAAAATGATTTTTCTAGCGCATGTAATGTCACTAATCAATAGGTATTCTCTTGACAACACTTATTGTTAGTTGTCAGTTATTGTAACATAATTGGAACACTCATCGTTCTCCTTACTGTAATTTTTTTCTCTCTCTTTCTCTCTCGTTATACTACTCTTTGTTGCCAGTTCGGATATGATGTTTAACATTCACCATGCTGATATATAATTCACACAACGTTGCAATATATACGTACCTTTATAATTTTTTATTTGTATGAAAAATTGATACACTAGGTATTTTTTTTTTGTTTAATTTATGATGAAATTTGAATAAAAATATTCTAATAGAAATGATTCTGATTGTGAGCAAGATGGAGAAGGTAACGATAAGAGGGTTAACTTTTTCAGAAATCGATACGTATCTTCGCAGTTTTTCACGTAAATCATAAAATTTCGATTCTTCGCAACGAAGAATCCTTCTTTATTTCTCTGACTTTTATAATAGAAAATGTTTTCATTGAAAGACAATATGTACATTATCGCGCATAAATGATTGGACAGCCGGCGTATTTCCATCGAAAGATTAATATTTTTGTTCCGTTCCCATCGTTACGATCGATGTTAATTTTCCACGTGTCATTACAACGCTCTGCTAAATTTAATCTAAAACAAAGAACGTGTTACTCAAGTTTCATATTTATCTCTAAAATTTTTACGATCTTCTTAGAATAATGACTGAAAAAAATCGAACACAATGATCATAAAAGCAACACCATTTCCGTGAGATTGATCTTATAATAATTAATTTTCTTCACATTGATGTTTGTATATCATAAGGACATAGCTGAACACAAATGATGAAAAATTGTCGATACTTCAAACTTTGCAAAGGAAAATTATATAAGAATCTATGTGGCCTTACATTTAAGCGTATAGCTTCTACCTTGATCGTCCTAAGTTCGTTTATTTTTTTTTTTTCTTTCCAAAAATATTTTTCATATTACATAACAGATGAGAAGGTACTTTCTCGAAAAACTGTAGAAATTCAAGCATTTTCAAAAGCATTGAAGAATTTTTTTTCGCAAGTCCATCCACCGATCCAATGTCCATTTTCAAAATTGAAATTTTCTCTTCGCAATCGACCTTTCGAAACTTGCCTCTACGATATTCTTCCGCGATTTTATTGAATTTCGAATATCAAGGTGAATGTGATTCGTGTCTCGCGCATCTGAAATTGTACGACCGTACGTGTCAAAGAGATTTTTACACGATTCGTAGAAAAATTGCCGCTCTAACGAAAGAAACTTCTTGCTTGAAGAGTGTCAAAGAACGTAACAGACGTCAAAGCAAAACAGACGTGCAACCTTCCTTTTTCGCCGAGAAAATCTCCATAGATACTTCACATCCTTTCCGGGAGGACACCGGATTCTTACCGGATAAAACCTTCACCGTTGGTCCAACTCGACGTGTTTGGGGGAGCTCCAGGAACTCAAGTGAACGCATCATGGATGCTCCCCTTGCGCCACACTTAGAGCCCGTCCTCGAAGGGGGTCAACGAGATCCCCTTGTCATACCACGACTCGGCGACGCTGTAGGACCACGCCGCAGCGTCGTCCATCCCGAGGACACTTCACGGGAATCGAATTCGCGGTCAGAAAACCGGGACTGTATTACGTTCATCGTCGCGACACGTCTCTTCCGCGTATACGTGCAGTTGAATTCGAGCATAATTCTTCTTTCGGTTTGGAAATTAAGAGTAATCCTCGTCAATTCCATTAACTAAGAGTTAGTTTCATTGTGTTCCCTGGTAAAGAGAACAATTTATAACCTTTCATGGACGTTCAATGGGTTTAGATTTGGATTGATGTTAAACGGAATTATTAGACTGGTGAAAATCATTGTTGAATTGGTAATTTTTCTTTCCATAGAAGTTTGACAGGTTTATTTATCGTTGTGTATTTTTTGATATTTGGATTAATACTGGAGCAGTAAAAACTTCCAGTTTGTACAGCAATTTTTAGGTTAGGTTTGAATTAATGTTTAGCAGATTTAAGTTAGGTTGAATTAATGTTGCTAGAATTGAAATGAAAGTGATTGGAAGTTTTTCATAAAAGATTGACAAGTTTATTCGTTATTGCGTTTCTGGTATTAATTTCTAGTTAGTGCAATAATTTTTGACAGATGTTTGGCAGATTTAGGTTAGGTTGAATTAATTACTGGAATGAGATGAAGATGACTGAAAATTTTTCATAAAAGATCGACAAGTTTATTCGTTATTGCGTTTCTGGTATTAATTTCTAATTAGTGCAATAATTTTTGACAGATGCTTGGCAGATTTAGGTTAGGTTGAATTAATATTATTGGAATGAGATGAAGATGACTGAAAATTTTTCATAAAAGATCGAAAAGTTTATTCGTTATTGCGTTTCTGGTATTAATTTCTAGTTAGTGCAATAATTTTTGGCAGATTTAGGTTAGGTTTGAATTACTGAGCAGATTTAAGTTAGGTTAAATTAATATTAATATTACTGGAATGAGATGAAGATGACTGAAAATTTTTTATAAAAGATCGACAAGTTTATTCGTTATTGCGTTTCTGGTATTAATTTCTAGTTAGTGCAATAATTTTTGACAGAAGTTTGGCAGATTCAGGTTAGGTTTGAATTAATGCTTGGCAGATTTAGGTTAGGTTGAATTAATATTACTGGAGTGAGATGAAGATGACTGAAAATTTTTCATAAAAGATCGACAAATTTATTCATTATTGTGTATTTCTAGAAATTTGGATTAATTTAGAAATTCGAATTAATGTCCAAGAAAGAAAATGAAAATATCCAATTAGTAAGTTTGCCAAATTTAGATTTGGATTAGTTATTTAGAATTACTAGAGTGATGAAACTGACTATTAACTATTCATAGAAGTTTGACAAGTTTATTTATGGAAATCCGGACAAATATTGGAATTATTAGAGAACTAGTAAAAATGTCCACTTAGTAAGTATTGGTAGAAGTTTGCCAGATTTAGGTTTGAATTAACATTAAATTAAAATTACTAGAGTGGTGAAAAAAAACGATCAATTGATAATTTCTCATGGAAATTCGATAAATTTATTTATAACGATGTAGTTTTGTAAATTTTTGGATTAATATTGCAATTTAAGTTAATAAAAATATATAATTACTAATTTTTCATAGAAATTTAACAGATTCAGATTAATGTTATTAGAATTGTTACAGTAATGAAAATGACCAATTGGTCATTTTTTTAAATAGAAATTTATTTTTATTTTTTTACGATTTAATTACCATGTATTTTTAGTAATTTTAATTAGAACGTATCAAAATGGTCAAAATGACCAATTCGTAATTTTGACAGATATAAGAAGAACGTTTTTTCGAAGATTTATTAGAGTGATCAAAATGACCAATTGGTACTTTTTCATAGATATTTGATAGATTTATATGCAATGGGAAACAGATTTCTTTGGAATCAGCGAGGCGCAATTTCACTTTGAGCTCTTCAATAGCCCGAAACACGCCATAGACGAAATATGTCATAGGATTCAACTATGAGCAAATATAACAAAGCCAAGGTTGCAGCGGTTGAGGTTTTCTGATGGAAATTTTTCGCTCAACCAGTTCAAATATCGTCACGTCCCTTGCAAGGAGGGATTGAAAGGAAATGATTGCGGCCGACAGCGCGATCGACGACAGGTCCCAAAAAATAATTCATCAATTCCGCACGTCAACTTTTATCTTCGGGCAAACGCAAATCCAATCATTTTTTAAATCGGAAATTGAAATATTCAAACGTAAATAAAGATATCCCAGTGAATACGCTTTCCTACGTATACGATCAAGGTGCAAAGAGAATTTTTGGAAATTAAAATCACTTCGATCAATTGGTGTACATACGTAGTTGTTCGCGAAAGTATTCGAAAACTCATTATGAAAATATTATGTGCGTTATGTACGACAGTTTTTAGTTTATCAAACACTGATCATCGTGATTGTGTGACACTCGAAACAAATTTAAGTATAATATGTACGATGAAATTTCACGAAAATATTTTTGAACAATCGTCGTCCATTAAATCAGTAAATTTCATAATATTCGGTCATTTAAATTACTTACTACGTACATTTAATGCATGTAATCATTATTAATTTGCTATCGTGTTAGATATTAGGTATTATTAAATATACGTGTTCTTAAGAAACATTTCATAATTTTCATTTACATAGATTTTTAAATTGATTTGGCAAATATAACCGTCATGATCTTTCTTTTGCAACGTGAATGAAATTTCAAGATGTTTTGTATAATACAATTATTTATTCGAATAATTTCACGAATCGCTGTGTATTTTTGATAAATATATCACTATACATTTTATATGTATTTTTACTTTATTTAAAATTATATTAACAATAACTATTCTCAGTGTTTATACATTTACGAGAAACGTGATAATAAAAAACTGTAATGCAACATTTAATAATTGTCGAATCGTGTGATATAATATATGTATGTACATACGTTTGCAAACTTCAGTAAAACGTGAACCCGAATTGCCAGTTTCCTCTAATACTGTCAGACTACAAGAACTGAAGACTTTGAACTGCTTATACATCAGGACGAGGCAAAAACTGCGACGTAGGTACGATGTTTCTCCGTTAAGAGTCAGGATTTCCAGGATTAAGCAAGAAATTACAACTGAATAGCATCTAGAATCACGTCTGCCGTTGCATATATTTTTTATGAAAGTTCTGGATCTGTAATGATTCGCTGTCTCAGACATTCAAACGCTTAAATTTTGATGTTTGATCGATTTTTACGACCGGTCGTTATACACTTTTTACTAATTGTTGGTACGATCGATTGTAAACTCATCACGTCGTATTTATTTCGATAGATATTACTGAATATGAGTGTTTTAATATTAGTATATCCATGTGTATGTATTATTTTATATATATATATATATATAGGTTTCTAATTTATTTTTTAATTTTTAATTTTTCAATTATTAATTTAGGTTTTATATATATATATATATATATATATTCTAGCCTAAGGGTTAAATTATTATATTAGGGTTTTTATTAATTTATTAATTATAATTTACATACTTATAAATATAATTTATTAATTATTTATTAATTATAAATTAGTAATTTAAATTAGGTTTATATATGTATATATCCTAACCTTAGGTTATATGTAAGAATTAAGTTAGGTTTTATGTATATATCCTAACCTAGGGTTAAGTTATTATATTAAGGTTTTTGTTAATTTATTAATTACAATTTATTGATTATTTATTAATTATAAATTATTAATTTAAGTTAGGTTTATATATGTATATATCCTAACCTTAGGTTATATATAAGAATTAGGTTAGGTTTTATATATATATCTTAACCTAGGATTAAGTTATTATATTAAGGTTTTTGTTAATTTATTAATTACAATTTATTGATTATTTATTAATTATAAATTATTAATTTAAGTTAGGTTTATATATGTATATATCCTAACCTTAGGTTATATATAAGAATTAGGTTAGGTTTTATATATATATATCTTAATCTAGGATTAAGTTATTATATTAAGGTTTTTGTTAATTTATTAATTACAATTTATTGATTATTTATTAATTATAAATTATTAATTTAGGTCATTTATTAATCCTAACTTTAGGTTATTGATAAGAATTAAGTTAGATTATATATATGGGTTTTTAATTTATGTATAGGTTCTCAGTATAATAGGTTTTTAATTTATATATAGATTATTATCATTTATAGATTATTATTTATATATATATATAGTTTTTAATATACAGGATGTCCCGAACTTATACAACCAAAACTACGATGGTTTGATCATGAAAGAAACAGTTCGATAGTTTTTTAGATACTACGAGAATTTATATAATTTTCGAAAAGAACAGTACCTTCGCTCGCTCGTCTACTGCAAAAGCATCTTTTATTAGATCAAAGTGAACGATGCATTATGAAATTTTGAGTTCTAAAGTGAGCATAAATTTATCAGCGTTTGATTTTTCTTGAAAAATTTTCGCTTCGTGATGGTAATTACCCGGTGTTGCGAAACGAGGAAACTTTTCATTCAATAATCGTTCGAGTAGACACGATCCCTCGCTACTACCAGTTTTCAAATTTTCACGTCGGGGTGTCCTCGTTCCGGTTAGACGCGCCTAAATTCCACTTGTACGAAAAATGTAGAATCAATCTCAAACCTACTGTCAGGTAAATTAATTTCAATACCACGAACAATTAACGACCATCGAAACTATTGACGAATAGAACGCGATGTGACGGAGGGTATAATTTACATACACTGTAACAGTAACATAAAGAGCGGAATTTATTTCGAGAAAATTTATTACGATGAGACACGATATGATCGATAATCATATTTATGAGAAAGGTTCTGGAACTGAATAGGTACACACACACACACACACACACACACACACACACACACTACACGTGCCTTGATATACATAGGTATATGTATACGGCTGACATGATGTTTGAAAGAGTTTGGCAGTGAAGCCAGGCTAGCCACGTTCCCCCGATATTTCTACAACGTAAAACGGAGAATGCAGATTACGCTGCTGGAATGGAATAACATGGTAGAAAATGCCGAGGATGATGCATGCGCCAACTGGTGCTGCTATACAGATGAAAAACAGTGTCTTACGAGGAACTTATGGCGTTCTTTTCGTCCTCATACATTTACGACACCTCAGCCGATGCATTTGCCTTTCTTCGTCTTTTCTCTCTCTCTGACAACTTGTACGCGCTTACCATCGCGTGTGTATTTCGTTGTTCCGTTAAACGAGTAATCATAAACTTTCAGGGAGAGTATTCGATGTTATTAGTTGATTATTCTCGTTTCAACAAAAATCGTGTACTGCGACAGCGGATTTTCATCGTTATTACTTCTGGCCAGAGTATTCCATCAGAAATATTCATCTCCATTATTTCTCTTCATGCAGATATTACACCAACAGACACGTACATGTTTTTTAGAATGATGTTACGTATCAACGTTTGTTAACAAGATTTACTTCTTTTGTATCCAAACCGACGCGACGGATTTCAGATTTTTTTATTCTACAGCTGTTGAAGAGGCACGTTTTGATTTTCGTCGAAACTGGTATTGGCTTTACAATTGTATAAATCCGTTCGCTTTTAATTATCGTCGTTCAAATTGCAACGATTGAAACGTAGGATATTAAAGGCCGGTTATTCTGGTTTTAAAGTCGACAGATGAAATAATGAATCGCATTTCAAGAATTTAAAACACGAGGGAAATTAATCTTCGAAATGAAATACATATATAGATAGTTATTTGTTATTTGCCGAGGCTATTTGAATTATTTACTCTGACTAGTATAATCTGATTTTTACTTATATATAATGTATATAAAAATGTCGAGTCAGACGTTTAATTAACCGCATGTTAAAAGCGTTTTTTAAACGAAAAAAATGCCGAGAATTAGCAGGCAGTTGAGGTCACATTTTTAATCGAAACGTTTGGCACAATCCTTACACAAAATAAACATCAGATTTCGTTTTCAATTGTCTCGCTTCAGTTTGGAATATTTTAAAATTTTCAGTTTGAAAAAAGAATATGTCTTCGTGTCCCATTAGATGTTTCTATGTGAAATGTAACATGTTTGTTTCAGACATTTTTGATAACAAAATCACGCCAGAGCTGCAAATAATATTCATTTCCTCTCGGCAGTGCGTTCTTATTATAATATTGGTTTCATCTATTGTCAATTTTTTCTTATTATTACTTTTACCACACCTTGTTGCTGTATTATTCTAAATTTATATAATTACTGTTACATTGTACTGTATTATTCTAATTTATATAATTACTGTTGCATTGTACTATTACATTGTAATTTATATAATTACTGTTACATTGTACTGTTACATTGTAATTTATATAATTACTGTTGCATTGTACTGTAACATTGTAATTTATATAATTACTGTTACATTGTACTGTTACATTGTAATTTATACAATTACTGTTGCATTGTACTGTAACATTGTAATTTATATAATTACTGTTACATTGTACTGTTACATTGTAATTTATATAATTACTGTTACATTGTACTGTTACATTGTAATTTATATAATTACTGTTACACTGTACAATTTTCCTTCTTTCTTTTGGCTTTCTTACAATTCGTGTCGTTGACAGTTAGTTTGACGGGCCCAAAAATTACGAATTTGGAGGGTTAGTAAAAAAAAAAGTACGTACTTGATTGACGTGAGATTTTGCGGTTTTATTTTAACACATTATGAACTATAAAAGGCAACGTTGAAAAAGAAAAAAAGAGAGCTTTTATTTAACTTTTTAACGGCATCCTTTTGCACAACTTTCTTTTACATTGCCTATCGGTGTGTATGATTCGAGCTAAACAGGATTGGCTGCAACAAAAAGGCAAAAAGAGTTCAAGAATAAACAGTACTCTCTAGGGACTGACGATCCAACATTTTCATTTTTGTGAAAATTATGAAAACAGCAGCCATTTGTTCTCGGTGTATCGAATTTTTGCCAAAAGTTTCTACGTTTTTTGTTTATATTTTTCGAAATTATTGAAAATTAAAAAATGTTCGATCGTCAATCCCTAGTAAATATTACACTAAAGATACGTACCAAGTTTCATAGTAATCGGTTGGTTAGATTCCGAGATATCTTGCACACCATTTCTAAAAACCTAGTTTCGAGAAAAACGCGTTTAAAGTTTCAGAACGTCATTTTTCATATGTTTTCCTCTACTTACTTTTTTTACTTATATATCGCGACGCACAATTCTTACAATTCACAACTAAATTGAAACCAAGTCCTCTAATACTCGAGTCACCAAAAGTAATACTTGAATCACATGATTTACACTTGATAATACTGTATGCAGTGATACAAATTCAATTATTCTGTATCCGCGCTTTTATTCTCACAGAATAAGACCTTTTGTATCTTATTTCTAAGACTTCAAACTACTATTTAAAACAAAACAAACAAGAAACAAATTCAATTATTCTGTATCCGTGGATTTATTATCACACCCTAAAATAAGTCGTTTTAAAAGCTAGTACCCTTGTATATTATTTCTAAGACTTCAAACTACTATTTAAAACAGAAAAAAAGAAAATCGATTCTTTGAAAATTTCAAACTGTCCTGACACTGAACGGAGGGAAAAATAATGGATGTGGATTGATATTCGAAAATCAGCGGACGTGATTATTCTTACTTGACAGTTATACTAAGTATACTTATATGATGATTAGCGGACCTGATTACTCTTACTTGACAGTTATACTGTACTAAGTATACTTACACGATTACACTGACGGTTATACTCTACTAACTATACTTACACGACTACACTGACAGTTATACTGTACTAAGTATACTTACACGACTACACTGACGGTTATACTCTACTAAGTATACTTACACGATTACACTGACAG
>NW_025110067.1:265004-290822 GCF_011392965.1 Frieseomelitta varia | reverse complement strand
ATTACACTGACAGTTATACTCTACTAAGTATACTTACACGATTACACTGACAGTTACACTGTACTAAGTATACTTACACGATTACACTAACACTTACACTGTACTAAGTATACTTATATAATTATACTGACTAAGTTATACTGTACTAAGAATACTTAGTCAAAGGTATTAGTGTGATGAGGAAAAAAAGAGAGGGAAGAAATGCGAGAGAAACAGAGTGTATGTCATCCGGTTCTTGCCAGTGGACACTTCAATAAGAGAACCCAGGCAGGCCGCTATCTTAAACACTGGGGATAATGGAGGCCAAGCCGGAAGTTGTATATGTAGAAACGGACAATAGGACGAGTGCTTGCAAGAATTATTCTCTCGGTGGAAAATCCTTCTGGCGGCGGCCTCGCAGCGAGGGCTACCGCACCAGCGTCGTGTTTCCTTCTCGTTAATTATCCTCCCTTTCTTCGCTTTAATCAGTCAATTCAGGGAGACCGTGGCAAGATGGTAACTCGTGAATCGTACTCATTCAGCCGAACGTGATAAATTTCTACTTTACGATTCGTGTAGACGTGAGTACACGGATGAGTTTTATAATGGATTCTAATTGTACGAGACGGGAATAAAACGTCCCACGGAACGTAAATTGCCATTACGGGAGGAATCTCGCGAGAGAGCCTTTGACGTTGACAGTGTCACGGAAACTTCAATTAATCGAGAAATTTCTCGTTCAACGATTTCGTTTTCTTGACTTCGCGCGAACTGAAATCATCGCGCACACTTTCCGACGAGAACAAGCAATTGATATTTCTTCTCTTTTTCTTCTCGCTCTCTCTTCTCCCAGATTCACCGAGTGAAAAAGTCGCGAAGCTTTTCGTTTCATTTCTGTTCTAAAAAAAAAATTGTCCCCTCTCTTTTAGATTAATCTTTAATCGAGAAAATTTTATTCCAACTGCGATTAATTATGAATAATTTGATTTACTTATGAATATAATGATCGACGAGTATAATTGTATCGATCAATATTGATTTATGCAGATAAATGAGTATTATTTATATAATTTATATATGAATGAGTATTATTTATATAAAAAATTGTCAAAAAAAAACAGAACAGAACATTTTTAAAATAGAGAAATTGTTGCCGGGAAATTTTTTTCTTGATGAAGTACGAACGAAAGCGCATCGATAGAGATCTTTGTGGGTAGAATAAAAAAATCACGACGCGGAAAATTCAATTTTTCTACTTGAATACTTGTTGTCAAGGCATTTTGTTATTTAATCGTTTCGTCATTCAGTTGATATATCTCTTATCAGCAGTGTACAAATTTCCTTTTATGAAATCTTTCTGAAATCAAGGATCTTCATAATCTGCACGTACAGTCAGCTAAATTAATAAATCGACTTGAGAATTAATAAAAGTTATGCACAATTCATACGACGATGTTATACAGACAGAGACGAAAAAAAAATATGAATCCAATAATGACAAAGATATTCCACTTTTATTCGTTCATTTCAAATTAATATCGTTCAAATATGATTCCGTTTCAAGTAAAACAACGTTCACATTGAAACTCTTTCACGCTGTAAAAGAATTCGATACATCATCCTGCATGCAAGTTGCGTGTATGGCAATTTTTTTAAAAGTTATTGCAAGTTGGGTGAATCGCCCTGTATATTTGGCTTAATGGTACATCGATAGCACATTATACTTTATCACTATACCTATCCATCTTCGTAAAATATATTACAGGTATCACTTTCTTCACATAAGTACCCACTTGTGCACATGTATACTTACGTTATACTGACTGACACGCTTTCGTTTATTTTAGGAAATGCTCATATCCCCAACGTTTTATATTACCCTTCATCTTTCTTACATTTAAGCACTCGTACGTGCGAGCAAATTTCTCAATTTATCTAATTAACTGATTAATTAAAAGTATCAGAGGAAATGGCTCGAAAGCGTTGCTTCATAAACGACTTACAAATTTAATAAAGATTATAATACAAGATAAATTATTGTAATAATATAATTATTAATAATATAAGGCAAATTATAATAAAGATACAACTTCTTTACGATACAATGATCATAGTTATAATTATACGAGTATAAATGTAATATAAATATCATCAGGTATAAAACAAACAGTTAGAGCAACATCAATGGCAGCATCCACCCAGTTATGCTCACAAATAAAAAAACACATGCCCATGAAAATACCTCGTTTCGTCCAAGCGTAAAACTTTATACAGGATGTTTCCAAAATCGTGGCACAATCATGACAAAATAAGTCGAAGATGATGAAATGAAATTTTTCATTCAAGATTTCGTTCTCGTAAAAGTTCTCGACAGTTTGGCAATTTATCAACTTGAATTCAACTGATTGTAAACTTAAAAGAAAATGAATAATTAACTTAATTAATTAGCTATATTGCGCGCAGAAGAATGTTCAAAATTTATTTCCTTGAAAATGATGTTTTAAATGAAGAAACGTTGTTTAAATTAAGAAATTTATTTGTGTTTAAAGTTGTTCATTTAAATTTATTCATTTGTGTTTAAATTTGTTCATTTAAATTTATTCATTTGTGTTTCAATTTGTTCAATTAAATTTATTCATTTGTGTTTAAATTTGTTTATTTAAGCTTATTTATTTTGTTACTATTTTACACACTCAATCCCGAAAAAAATTTGTTTATTTAAATTTATTTATTTGTATTTAAATTTTTTTATTTAAACTTATTTATTTTGTTACTGTTTTAAACACCGAATCCCCAAGAAAATGAAACTTGCAAATTTTTTTCATTCACACACTTTTCCAAACGTTTCACCGTAATTACGGAAACAACCTGTGCAATTCCACGGTCTTTTACATTGCGACTCAAGGAACATATTTGTTACTGTTTTACACAGTCAATCTCCAAGAAAATGAACCTGCTTGAATTTTCCCTTTGCCCGAATGTTCCACAACTTGGGAAACAGCCTGTACAATCTTACATTAATCCTTCACACTGTGACCGAAGGAATTTACCTGTTACAAGGTTTTACACGCTCAACCTATCCAGAAAGTGAACTGACATTTTTACGAATTTTTTTCATAATTCTCGCGGAAAAATAATTAACACCATAATGTGGGTTAACGCGGCAAGCGGCGCAGAAGAATAGGGATAGCAAGAGCTAACTCGGCCTTCGCTGTTACGCGAGGAATATTAGTGCCGCGGCGTCGTGGGAGTTTGGCGTAAGAAGCACTCGAGAATAGACCCGCGGTTATGGGATTCCATAACGACGAGGCAGGCTCTATATACATAGATATAAGTAACAGCCGTGGAGCTTCGTTGTACGTTTCACCACCTCTTTCGCCTGTTCTTCCTTTCTTTTTTTTTTTTTCTCTTCCTTTCTTCTTCCTCTCCTTCTTCTCGTTCCCTCGTTCTTTTTTTTTCCTTCTCTCCTCCTTCTCCTAGGGCGTTTACTCCCGGCAAAAATGAAAGTAATAATTACTGAGCACTCTGCTTGACGCGCAATTTTCACCCCCTGTCGTTCCTGGTACACGCTGGCACGTTTTACGAGCAGAGAAAATCTAAAATATCCGTGAAATTACAGTTACCGTGCTCTATAAACGATTTCGCCGATTTTCTTTCTTATATCGAAGACGATTCGCAACCTAACAAGGTCCTCGTAAATAAATTCGTAAGTAAATTACTTCGTTTTCATTCGTCGCGCGTTATCAAGCGCGTTCGATTTTTATCGCTGGACCAACGATTTTCATCCACATGAATTCATACTCTCTCGAAATATGAAAATAGAACGGTTGAAAATTGTTTTACGCTATAATAATTATATATAACAAATTATATATTAATAATTTTATAATTGATAATTAATTTTGTATATTAATAATTATATAATTGATAATTAATTTTTTATATTAATAATTATATAATTGATAATTAATTTTTTATATTAATAATTATATAATTGATAATTAATTTTTTATATTAATAATTATATAATTGATAATTAATTTTTTATATTAATAATTATATAATTGATAATTAATTTTTTATATTAATAATTATATAATTGATAATTAATTTTTTATATTAATAATTATATAATTGATAATTAATTTTGTATATTAATAATATACAAAATTGATAATTAAGTTTATATACTAATAATTACATAATTGATAATTAATTTTATATATTAATAATTATATAATTGATAATTAATTTTATATATTAATAATTATATAATTGATAATTAATATTACACATTAAAAATTATATATAATATTATGTAATGTAGAAAGCACTGTGCTCCGGTATTTTATACGTTTTTTCTTTATTTTTTTTCTTCGTATCACGCGCATCCGGCGCAATTTTGCATTTTAAATTCGTTGAAAAATTCGCAGTCTATTTAATCACGTCACGGCTTATTTAATACACCGCCCGATGTATTATAAATAACCGAATTTTCAAATGTATTAGCATTTAACGTCCATTGCCCTCGCTAAGCTTTTACCCGCCACGTGCAATTTTACGATATGATCGAGCAATTTGCTCGAATTGTTCCCTAGAAAAGGCTTTCGACCGGCAGTCAACAAGTTCCTTTTCTTGCGAAACATTTGGAAAGAAAAGAACCTCGTACGAGGTTTATTTGACAAATATCAGAAACAAACGGAATGTGATAATAATGTTAGAACGTTGCAGTAATAAACTTAATATTTCGAAATATTTTATATTACACACTTAATATATTTGTATATAAAAGTTTTTGTTAAGATTAGAGACATTTTTATACGTCCCTCACGTTTAGATAATTTATAATATGTCTCCTATATAAATTTTAATGAAATTCTTTTCGCAACAGCAATTGCCATCTCATAAATCAAGCACGTCAGAAGGCGACTAGATGATTTTCTGAAGATGATGGGGCTCGTTCTCCATACTTGTCACCACATGGGGGATGATAACGAGAAATTCTGAAAACCTCCCTCATATTTCTACTAACATCTCTATGATTTAATCTTCTTATTTAGAAGAAGAAAGCTCTGAAGAGGAGAGTCAGTGTTTGAATTCTCAGTCAATTGCCAAGAGTGGTCAGTTGTTATTCAGTCAAAGTAGTCAGATAGTCATCAACCAGAGTTATCAGTTAGTTTTCATTCATCAAAGTTATCAGGAGTTTTCAATAACTTCTCAGTTAGTTATCAGTTGTTAGTTAGAAGCCTTCAGTCAGTTAATCTTCATTCAGAATTGTCAAGGATTTTGTTATTAGTCAGTTGTTAGAAGTCTTCAATCTGAAGAGTTAGAAGTCTCTAATCTTTATTCAAAATTTTCAAGGATTTTCAGTCATTTCTTAGTCAGTTGTTAGTCTTTAATTAAAGTTATTAATCTTTAATCAGAATTGTCAAGGATTTTCAATCATTTCTTACTCAGTTTAGTTTATAATCACTTCATAGTTAGTTAGAAATCATCAATCAGAGTTCTCAGTTAATTTTCATTAATTGTCATTCATCTTCATTCATTTCTTAGTTAGTTGTCAGCTGTTAGTTAATAATCTTCAAGTCAGTTGCTAGTCTTTAATTAGAGTTGTTAACCTTTAATTAGAGTTGTCAATTAGTCTTTATTCAGAATTGTCATTTGATTTTTAACCAGAGTTTTCAGTTATTTCTCTTATTAGTCAGCTATCAGTTGTCAAAAGTCTTCAATCAGAGTTGTCGAGAGTTTTCAGTTACTTCACAGTCAGTTGTTAGTTTTAATCCTAATCTAGTCTCGAGCTATAACTTTAATTCATTCATTCAGAATTAATGTTTGTCGATAATACATATTAAGCACAAGAAATGAATCCAATATAAATTACTAAGTTATTCCCACATCAGTGAATAGTCTTTTGCCAAGCAAGTTACTGTGATAATCTAGTTGACAAAAAGCTGAACAGTTTCTTCTTTTTATAGTAAATGGCTGAATATTTTCGTTAGTCACTGTGCATACCTAACTAGAACATATACGGTGACTCTGGGGGCCAACTTAGAGGAAACTCCTCGTCGTTGCTAAATTTACAACCAGATGCAAATGTATGCTCACCTCGTGTCGACACGACATGGCCATCGCATTCATCCTTGTTAATTGTAAGTCAAGGCGCGTTAGAGATGCATTGGAAAAGCGTCGGCCACATTCGTTAAACACGGTGATTGGCAATCGGAATTTTGTAATTCACCTTTGACAGCGCGACACTGTCCCTCGTTTGAACTGCTAACGCTGGAACAACGAGGCCATTTAATCCCTTTAATCCCTCTAACGACGAAATACCTCGTCGAACCAAGAAAATAGTTTTATTTCATTTTCCCTTTTTTTTTTTATTTTTTATCTTTGATTTACCACATGCTTTTCAAAGTTTACTTTTCAATAGAGCAGCGACTCGTACGTCGAGTTCGATTTTTAGATTCGTGGTGAATTTCGTTGTGAAAAAAATTTTCCAATGTTTACAAACGTGTTTGAACTTGAGAAAGGCATCTTAGACCTTCATCCCTTGTGCAATGTTTGCGAAACATTTTCGCGAAGAAAAGCAATGAGACATTCTGAAAGTAAAGGTTCACCCCAGTTCGATTGCTGCGTGACTTTGTTTTTTCACGAAGACTTCCACTTGAAAATCCTTCGAACTCGATTTCCTCGGAAACGAAGACTTGAATGAAAAAAATTTTCTTCTTTCTTTTTGATTTACTTCTCGGCGGTTGTGGCACCGGATCGGGAATACTCGGTGTATTACATTTTTATTTATATTATAATATTATATTATATTATACTATATTATATTATATTATATTATACTATACTATATTGTATTATATTATATTATACTATACTATATTATATTATATTTATTATATTATAATATTTTATACAAATCTACAATGATCATATATTTATATTGTACTTGTTGCTAAGCAGAAATAGGTCAATATTAATTTTTACAAAGACAAAAATCTAAAATCCGAATTTTATTTGGTTGTTCTAGCGTTAGATCGACCAACTTTTAAGTCCAACTTTTAACTCCAAAAGGAAGATTTAATCAGTATAATTAAAATTTAATTAATTTCGATAAAGCCGATACGGTTGAAATTTGCACGATTTAATAAATTCGTCGCATCTAAGAGTGTCTCATCAACGACAATTAAAATTTGTCCAATTACGTCCTCATGAATAATTTTATACTTCAATAATTTTATATTTCAATATCGTTCATTATTACAGAAATAGCAAACCTAAATTACACTAAATGCAATACTCCCAAAGATTCGTGGGTTCAACAATTTTTCGAATAAAAAAATCTCTCTCTCTTAGTTTTCTAAGAAACCATCGTTCTACACAGTCAAAAAAATTCACACGGCAGGAAGGGATTATCATTGCGTTACGTGAATCACTCAATCGAAAGTGCCGATATAATTAAACAACAAATTGAAACAGTGCTCGCGAGATGATTAGACGCGGGGAACGGACGATGGTTGCGCGTAGAACGGCGTGAAACGGCAAACGCGGAGTATCTTTTGTAAGAAAACGTCCGAAACCACTCTCTCTCGTTTCCACCCCCCCCCCTCTTTTTATTTTCACTTTCACGATATTTACATATCGTAAGCGCGCGCTTTTAAATTAAAACAAATAGCCGCACGGCCGGAACGAGTTTCGCCCACGGCGAAAATAATAATTAGCAACAATCTCGCGGAACGCGGAAACGTGACTGCATTATTCCTAATAAATTTCCACGTCGGCGGGCGAAAAGTTTCTGACAAGTATACAAATTGCAACGCACCCGGGCTAACGACGGAGAATTTCTGAGGAATTATCGCCGGAATGTTTCGCAGCAACGTGATCGAGCATTCTTCTCTTACCACGACTAATTACGGTTTATCACCTTGTATTTTCGCAACGGATACAAGAGACACGACGATGTTCGGGTGGGCGGATGGCGGAGGAGGGCGGGGGAGTGAGATCGGGAGAGCACTCCGAGTGTGCAGCCCTTCGCATCGAATGCTTTTGGAATTTGCTGCGGAATGTACCGGGTATCGATTCGCCTGCAGTCGAACTTTAATAGCTCTGAAATACGTGTGCTAGACAAGGCATAAAGGTAAATCGTTTTCCTACTGATCCGGCGACCTTTTTCCATCGTACGTACGTACGTACGTTGCGTTTACGCGCAGTTCAACAGTTGCCGCCAACATTCTAATCGAAACTATCGGGGCCTTTCTGCTGCAAATAAATAAACTAAATGAAAGAAAGGAAGGGAACGCGTTTATTAAAACGCGTTGAACGTACCCGCTATTTCACTTATTCGTAAGAGGCACAGAAATGACGATGTTCGTGTTTCAATAAATAATAAATATAAATGATAGGAAATTATCAATTAGATTGTATTATAACAGTACAGTATTCTAATTAAATAGTACGAAACGTTTTTTCATGCTGCAAGAACAACTTCGGTCGACACTTGGAAGGAGTAATTTTTCTAAAACACAATGAGAAAGATCGTGTTTGAAATTTAATTTAAAATTAACGAAACTAGTTTTTTTTAACTGATTATATTTCGATGCAGAATCTGTACATGCCTTGGTTTGTGACACTTTTGGCAATTTGGTTTGTTTCTTTTCTTTTGGGAAAGGAAATCCCGCGTCCGAGATTAATTGTGATTTAAAGTTGCGCAATTCGACAAGCCAGCTTTTATCAATTTTAAATATAGAGCAATTACTTTAATCTCACGATTGCGATAAATATCGCCAAGGCGAGGAGAGAAAGAGCGTTGAACTTTGAGCACGAGTTCGATTTCATCACTCGAACGGCCACTGGTGAAAGATTTTTTGGAGTTTCTTTTTGCCCCAACGCGAGAAGCTTCACTTTCAGCGAGTCGAGAGAAACAGGTAAATCGATATCAGGTAGAAAGATATCGAACGAGCTCCGTTCCACGATCCGTCTTTGTCTTTCGCTCGAGCTGCTCTCGTTCAAAGGATGAAACACGTGGAAGTTTGAGCTCAGCAACTCTCCTAAAGGTTATACAGCGGTTCGCGAAAGAATTCGGGCGATTTGCGTATGCGGATAGTTGTTATCTTTTATCCGAGATATATTTGTCCGAAAAATAGTACGTAGCGTCGGTTTAACCTCGGTTCCCGAGGGTTATACACAGTCGTTCGTGAAAGAATTCGTACGTAAGCACTGTGATTCAGAAAATAAAAACGCGTTTACCAGTTTTTGAAACTCGACAGCCATCCCGTGGAAATACTTTTCACGAATATATCATATATGTGCCATGTATTCCGATGTTACACGTTCGAAATTTTTCATACTGATCACAAGACTGTGCATTAACACAGATTATAGTTATTACAAGGCGATGCAACTGCTCGTGAAGGAATTCCGACACTTGTGAAAGTTTTTACAAATATATGTTACACGAGGTATTTCGAAATTTTCTAACATGATTATAAGACGTTGCAGTTCGCTGATTATGAGATTATGCACAGATTACTCGTCGAAGGAATTTCAACATATAAATATAAATATGTATGTCATATAAAGTATTTTGAAATTTCACAGTCTATAAACACTTGGTGTTTTGATCGATTGTACAAACCACTCTTATCTCTTCTGATTTTTAAACCACTAAAATTTCTCACTATCAGCGTAAATTTAATACTTAACACAGTGAAACGTACGTCCAGCGCGAGAGAAAGCATTTCCCTGTTTAACAAGAAATCAGAGCAGGCACTAAACAAGGTGCTCCGTCAATAGGCAATCTGCAAGCTCGAGGTGTTACTAGCGAAGATGAATGTTCTTTGGCCTCGAAGATATATCGGGGACCAAGTGATTAATTCTCACCTGAAGCAGATGAGATTCCATGTTAATAGAAACAACTGCGCTTCATTCGATCTATTATTATTACGTGCACGAATACAATTTAATTGCATAATAGCCTGGACCATTCGTCAGTTCTGCCATAAGACAAACTTTGTGCTTTGAGTGTAGCGTAATTTCCAACGCTTCGACTATTAATGAATCCCATCAGTCCTACAAATGAAATGATCTATCATGAATGAATGATGTAAAAAAAAAAAAAAAAAAAAAAAGAAAAGAAAGGTAGTGTTCGATTTAATTTTGATATTTGTTTTAATAGATCTGTAAATTATTTGAAATATTAATTAAAAATGTAAGGTACTGTTTCATAATATAGGTACGAATTAAAAAAGAAAAAGAAACAAATTGCAGCCCTGTGAGATTTCGATTCGAACTTTCGAATTCCAGCATTAAAATTTGAAAAGATTTGAAATTTCAGTGTCCTGAACTAGGCAAGTAACGTGTCAAAAATTGAAAAGAAAGTTCAATATTTGAAATATTAATTTTATCAATTTTACTAATCCTCTTAATATCTGACAATTCTATTAATTCTATTTTATCAATTTTACTGAAAATCACCGAGTGCCAGAGCATCGTGCAAATGACTTTGCAATCGGCGATTAAATGAAACAGACGTTCAGAGAGAATAAATAAATTACAAATTATACATATCGAACAAACGTATCGAAAATATTTAAAAAAAAAAAAAAAAAAAACGAGTGAATCAATTTAATTCGTTGACGCACTCGAATTTTTAGAAATGACTTTTTCGGTAAAGTTTCCGCGCTCGAAGTGTTGGAGACGCAAGTCGGAATAATTTTAATTAAACGAATAAACGCCACGTTCACGGCGGTGGTTATTAAAGGAACGAGAGGAAAGAGAAGACAGAGGAATAGGAAAGGAAATGGGAGCGTGTTTCGTACGAGGGTCTGTAAGTGGACTCATCGGTAAGGCTTTTCCTGACAGGCCCGTATCTTAAACGCCAGCATAGTACGGGCTAGGTCAGAGGATGTATTCGCGTGAAAGGGACGGGGGTGAATTGTGTTTAGCGTGCAGTATTACGGTGGCGATTGAACGAGAGCCGCCAGACAGGCATCTTAATCTGAATAGGGAGACTTGACTTATTTTATTCTCAATTTATGAACTCACCCTCCCCCACCGCCATATTCGTGAAATTGGCAGGAAGAATCGAAGCTCAAAAAAATCGGTCGGTTATTTTATATATATATATATATCGTTCTCGACGAATATTTCTTCCAGAATAAACAAACGTTCGAAACAATCTCAATTGGAGATCTGTGATTCGCGTCAGTTTATTTTCAGGTTTAGGTTAGGTTTGCGTTAGTTTATTTTCAGGTTAGTCGCCTGAGTAGTGTCCTGAACCTTTGTTTTGTTATTCACGAGATGCAAAGAGAACGAGAACTGTGTCCTTCTTTGCGTTTTCTTTCCTTAAACAAGTTTCTTTCGCTGAATCTCCATTTCTGCTTTCGATTCATTCCTTACGATAAAGCTCCTTTCATTCTTTACGATAAAATTCCTTTGAACACCGACTTCATCCTTGAAGAGAGATGAATATCACAGGGAGTGAGATCTATTTAGTTAACGCTAGACCAAAATATAGTTAAATTGATCAATCTGTAATTCTCGTTGGATATTGACAGATTTTTTTAACATTTATTATAGATTTTAACAGTGTAGTTTTAGAAATTTAAATGATTTCTCGTGGAAATGTACAAGTAAAAGCTTGTGTACTCCAATTGTATTATAAAGTTCTATCTCTTTTCCTTCTTACTTTAATTTTATGCTTTGCTCTAGTATTAATAATATAAATAATAATTAATAATTAACAAAATTATTAATATAAAAATTACGGAATTACTAATAATTAATAATTAACAAACTTATTAATATAAAAATTACGGAATTATTAATAATTAATAATTAACAAAATTATTAATATAAAAATTTCAGAATTACTAATAATTAATAATTAATAAACTTATTAATATAAAAATTACGGAATTACTAATAACAAAATTATTAATATAAAAATTACGGAATTACTAATAACAAAATTATTAATATAAAAATTACGGAATTACTAATAACAAAATTATTAATATAAAAATTACGGAATTACTAATAACAAAATTATTAATATAAAAATTACGGAATTACTAATAACAAAATTATTAATATAAAAATTACGGAATTACTAATAACAAAATTATTAATATAAAAATTATGGAATTACTAATAATTAATAATTAACAAACTTATTAATATAAAAATTACGGAATTACTAATAATTTATAATTAATAAAATTACTAATAATAAAAATATAATTAATAATTAACAAAACGTAAATAATAATGTTAACGAACAATAATAATAATGCTAGACTTATTAAAACAATAATTCTAATAACTCGATTTATTAGAATAATACCATTAATAACAATACCAAACTAACTAAACAGCATTAATTAAACGCTGCGAGGCAGATTGATATTTTCATTAACCAAAAACCGTTTCGCGAATAATGTGTCGCGGTAGTGTTCGTCATCCCGGTTCAAAAATTCGTTTCGTCCATTGTCGATCCTACATTTAAAGATACCTGTCCACTTTGAGCAAAGCGATCGAACTATGACGTTCGTTAATCCGGTTAAGATATTATTTATATCTGTCTATCAGTCCGTTTTCAATCTCAGTCCTCCTCCAATCTTCGCTGCTACGAAGTGTTTCATTTGTTCTGTTGGACCTCGCCGTTTCCACGTCCTCTTCTTTCCCTTTTTTTTTTTTCCCTCTTTTATTACGTTTCCTTCCACGAACCAACGTCCGAACAATCAGAATTGATTTGCGAATTGATCGCTTCGTCGTCAGACGAATACACATGTATCACAGGAGAAGCGATATTGTCTGGGGCGAAACAAAGGATAATCGATAGAAGAAGAATCCACGTTGATTCTACGTCTAATGAATGGTGCGGTGTTGCGGGAGGGAGGGGGAGGTGATAGGAATACACAGCCTTCCCATTATTCTCGTATCAATTTCGCACTTTCGAAATTACTTTCCTTTATATGTCCCTCAATAAACAAACAAATACTAATACGTTGAAATAATAAAATAAACACCACTGTACAAACGTTTGCAGAAATAAAAAGGAGATAACATTGCTTCACGTTATCGTGTGACAGTCACGCAAGTCTACACGTACCTTAGCCTTTTTTAAATATCAAAAGAAAAAGACATAAATTTGGAATATTCTGTGAGCACTAACTATTTATTTAACTGTTCTTCTTCTCTATTTAAAATGTTTAAAATTTGAGAGACGTGACGGATTTTAAACGAAAGTTGTATGGTGTAATGAGAAGCAAGTATCGTGATTACGTTGGTAGAAATTGAAACCAGTCTGATGAGATAGTATATAAAAGTTATTTACTGCAAGATACTTATTGCAAACGTATATAAATTTAATAAAAATAACAAGTCAGTGTAGTTTACAGCACCAGCAGCAATCTGAAATATAAAATAAATGTTGAAGATGGTCTTGCTGAATATTAGAAAATATCGAACAATATTGATATAATGTATTGTTGCTTTAATATAAACATAATGTATTAAATTTCTTTTTATATCTGTACTATACTATACTACATTATATTATACTATAGTATAGATATTATATAATATATACTATATTATACTATTGTATAGATATTATTATATCTATACTATACTATACTACATTATATTATGTTATACTATACTATATAACAGTAATATTAAATGTAAATATTAGTATTATTATATAAAATAAATATATATAAAAAATATATTATTACAATTAAATATAACATGCTATACTTGTACTAAATATCTTGCAGTATTTATAAGTAGATACTGTACAATTTGATACAAATTGTATATAAATATTAAACGTAAACGTACTACACTCGAATATAAATATTATTACAATTAAATATAAATATACAATGCATGTATTAAATATTATCACATTGTGTATTGTTTACTTGTGATTAAATATGAACTGTAAATAATATAACTTGTAATTAAATACAAATATCATCATAATTAAATATAAATACACCATACTTAGATTGTCTCTAAAAGTACATATTCACTAAAAATACATGCTCTCTAAAACTACATTATTTTACAAAAACATATTTTCAGATTTGTTTCAAATTCAATCGACACGATCACGGTGCCCCGTGTCTCTCGCTGCGAAACGTCGTTAAAACTTCAAAATTTATTTACTAGCAGAAACATGTCGAAGAAAAATTTCCGCGCAATTGTTCTTTGAACATTATCGCGGGCAACTTCAGGTGAATCGCGTACGTCACCTGTATTGTATTTAACGATCGCTGGTAACCCGACATGTTCGCGCTACGAGGTTAAATTTATTATAACGGTAATTACACCGTGGTAATTGCAACTTTAATACGGATGGCTTTGTAACGCGGATACCTTTAGTTATTATAGAGTTCGCGAGTTTTAGCCGCTCATTTCTCAAGCAACGAGCAACGATCGAGAGGAAATCGACCCCACTCCTCGTCTTTTGAGTCTCTCGTAGCTCGGTGCACGAACTCTCTCTTTCTCTCTCTCTCTCTCTCTCTCTCTCTCTCTCTCTCTCGCTGCGTAGAGTTACGCGACTACTACTCAGGAGTATAATGAGGTAAGAGTATACTCCTCGACTCAATACACGTAGCCGAGAAAGGAAGCGCTAAGACAGTTAAGCGACGACGCAGAAAGGGTTACACCTCAACGACATTGTTTGGCCAAAACTCATTACACCTTTAAGGTTTTAGGTAATCTCTCTCTTTCTTTCTCTCTTTCGGTGTCTCCCTGCAGCTTTAAGATACAAATGAAAATTCGTTTGCAGAGAGAGAAAGAGAGAGAGAGAGAGAAAGAGAGAGATTCGCCCACGGTCGTATTATTCTCGGATATTAATGAAACTTTGCTTTCACGTACATTTCCAGCTGTTAACGAAGAGCGTGCCAAGAGAATCCTCGGGTTTAACCACTTGCGCTCGGCAACTGATTGCGGACCATAACGAGTGACCGAACCGTACACAATAATTCGTCGCTTTCTTTTTGTACTCGTCAGTGTGATATAGAAATTATTGAGAAATAACAACTTTATTATTTGTTTTGTATATTTTGATTTACTTCAATATACTTAAGACTGAGAAAGTATTACAATTTTGAAACAAAAAATGCGTGGCACGTTATTCCAGTGCAAGAGGTTTAACCACTTGCGCTGGGCAACTGATTGCGGACCATAACGAGTGACCAAACCATACACAATAATTCGTCGCTTTCTTTTTGTACTCGTCAGTGTGATATAGAAATTATTGAGAAGTAACAACTTTATTCTTCGTTTTGTATATTTTGATTTACTTCAATATACTTAAGACTGAGAAAGTATTACAATTTTGAAACAATAAATGCGTGGCACGTCATTCCAGTGCAAGAGGTTTAACCACTTGCGCTGGGCAACTGATTGCGGACCATAACGAGTGACCGAACCGTACACAATAATTCGTCGCTTTCTTTTTGTACTCGCCAGTGTGATATAGAAATTATTGAGAAGTAACAACTTTATTATTCGTTTTGTATATTTTGATTTACTTCAATATACTTAAGACTGAGAAAGTATTACAATTTTGGAACAAAAAATGCGTGGCACGTTATTCCAGCGCAAGAGGTTTTACCACTTGCGCTGGGCAACTGATTGCGGACCATAATGAGTGACCAAACTGTACACAATAATTCGTCGCTTTCTTTTTATACTCGCCAGTGTGATATAGAAATTATTGAGAAGTAATAACTTTATTATTTGTTTTGTATATTTTGATTTACTTCAATATACTTAAGACTGAGAAAGTATTACAATTTTGGAACAAAAAATGCGTGGCACGTCATTCCAGCGCAAGAGGTTAAACGAAACTGAAAATGTTATTCAACTCGGGAGAGGGGGGAGGGAGATACAATTTTGAGGGAGCGCTTCTACCATGGTGGAATCTTTTTTTATCTCGGAAATTTTCTCTCGCCTCGTTTCCTTTGACTTCCCTTTTTTTTTCCAAGTTTGCTTCTTTATTTCTGAATTCTGACTTCGCGTCATCGAGATTTTTGTCTGTAAAAGTAATTTCCGCGTCTTTAATTTTTGTTATTATCGCACTCCCTCCTTCGGCAGATGCGAAAGACTCGATTTCGAGCAGGTCGTCTCTGAGATTAATGTCTCCGTGTTTTCTCTTAATTTTTTAAATTAATTACTTTCGACTTGCTTCTCTACGCTTCTCATCGAATTTCGAAATCTCTGATTTTCATTCGGGGCAAGGTATTCGTGGATAATTCGAAGGAGAGCGTTATTACATTCCTCGAAAATCTCCCCTACCCCCGAGCGATACCCATTGATTCTTCGCGTGCGAATCGCTCGGAAATTAACGCGCCGGAAGCCATTAAATGTCGTCTTGCAGACTTTGCGGTGAATCAAATGGAAGTCCGATGCTACGTCTGGACTGTCACGTATCGATCGTGCTTAAGCTACTTATTATCCCCGTACTTAATATTGTCGCAGCCCTCGAACGCACATGTTGCTTACGTCATTTAACAATTCGTATTCTCCACGATTTCGCTTCAGGTGAATTTATAAATTAAACAACTGACTGAAAGAAAAATTGAAGGTGAAACTGGACTGCATATATGTGTATAGGGTGTTCCCGAAACTTCGTTGTGTGATTCTTTCAATGAATGTAAAAATAAAGAAAAAGGGTTCTCGAAAAGAATCGAGAATTCGAAGATTTATTAGGTGTATTTGAATTTAGTTAATTCTACGAAGGAATGATTAACGAGAGATCATTCTACAGTGCAAGAATACGTAAGAAGGAAATTTATTCATTTACAGGTTCGTTTTTAAGAAGATAGGCTGATATGTTTTAGTCAAATGTTGCCTTTTTACACGTATAAATTAATAAATTTATATATACTCGATGTTCTCGAAAACGAAGCATTTCTGTCAAAAATTTTATTCTACATTTTTCTTCCTATATATTATATATTTTAGTATATTTTGTTCACACTGTATATTTTATATATATTTAGAATAATCTCCATTTGTTCTTTTAGTCTCACATATAGTCTGTATCATGTTAAACTTGCTAATTATCTGATGTTTGATTGAAGAAATCTGACTATCAATTAGTATCGGTCCCATTGTTTGCTTTTCATTAATTTACGATTAGAGTGAACAAGAACGTGGAATATTTTTCTTTTTTTTTTTATTTCTGCGTAGTATTTGGTGGAATTTTGTACGATTAACATTATTAATTAAGAGTTTTTCTTCTCCTTCTTTTTTCCTTGGTATTAAAATTTTTAATTTAGATCAATTGCAGTGAAGAGCTTAACTGAACCAATAACGATGAAAAATTGCTGACAATTCAACTTGCTGTAATTTTATGAAGAAAAGAAAATCTCGCATAAAGATACATTTGATGTCATTTTGAAATTTCTACTTTGGCAGTGACGAGTTCATTTTTCGCAAAAGTAAGGAAATTGTAAAAATTCAAACATCGTTGAAAACATTGAAAAAAATTTTTTCGGCGACTTGGATGCATACACAAAACTTATTACATGGTTTCTCCATTATTTTAGTGAATTTTGAATAACTGACCGATAAAAATTCGAGAAATCCTGAGATTTCGTCGTCTGATCTTCCGTTGAAAATTTAATAAAACGACGACAAAAAAAAATCGTACAGCAAGTTTTAAGGTGTCGTTGTAAAAAGAAAACTTTGATCTTCGAGATCGTCAGGAAAAAAATTTTTCAATATTTTTAAAGACGTTTAAAATTGAACGAGAAAAATCCAAAGAGTCTTAACATTTCGTCGCCTTAATGTTCAAAGTTTAATAAAATGACGAAGAAACATCGCACAGAATATCTCAAAGGATCGTTGTAAAGAAAAAACTTCGATCTTCGAAAACTACGATGGATCCAGTTGTGAAAAGAAATTTTCAACGTCTTTAATTTTTATGAATTTTGAGACAATTTTTTTCTTTGATATTAATTATATATATATATATCTTCACTGCAACTTATTACTAATTTAGAATTTCTCTCCTTCTTCAACTGAATATTTTGAATTCGGAATTCTCATTAAAGTATTTTAATCAATGTTACGTATCTACCTTCGAAAATCACCTCGATAGATTCATTATTTTCTTTCATCTTTCTAAGAAATAGATCGAAAACCAATCACGCTCGACGCTTCGTTAAAAGGTAAACATAAAATCAATCGTACAAAATTAATTTGGCGTACGATCGCCGGTGAACGGGAAACAATATTTTCCATAGAAGAACTTGATACTTCCACAGGGGATGTCACGTAACAGAAACGCTGTTACGTTTTCGCTTCTCTTGCTGTTTTTAAAACGTTATTTTCCATAGTCCTTTTCGACCTTCCACTTGCTTTATTTCCTGCTGAATATCACCCATCCTGTGTTTCACAAACGTCCGACTGTTCCAACATTTGGATAACCTTTCCTCTAACCTTGTTCAGTTCAAGTTATCAGCAATTTTTGCCGAGAGTGTTTATTGCGATTGTAAATTTCTATGAGAAACAAGAGAAGTGTCCTGCGGTTATTCGCAAGCAAAATACCCTTCACGAGGCGAATTTTATATTTTTTTGTGCGCATTTGATTACGACAGTTGCGACGTCCAAATGAAAATTCATTTCGTCGACTGCATACTGAACGAAATATTCCACTTTGGACATTCTTGGATTACATTTTACGAGCTTAATTAATTGGAGCCTGAATAAAAATTCGTTTCATTGATTACACGTTATAAAAAAGATTCTAGAAGGATATTCTCGATTATATTATCGAAGAACGTATATAATATTAATCTTGACTGTTGACATTCTGTAAATTCTTTTTTCATTTCTTCTTATCTTTCAACCTCTTGCGCTGGAATGACGCTCTTTGTTCCAAAATTGCAATATTTCCTCGGTTTTAAGTATATTTAAGTCAAATAGGCAAAACAAATGATAAATTTATTACGTCTTATCCAGTGATATAATATCACACTGACAAGTTCAAAAAGGAAAGCGATGAATTATTGTATGCGGTTCGGTCACTCGTTACGGTCCGCAATCAGTTGCCCAGCGCAGGTGGTTAAGAAATCCTGACAAAGAAAGCAATCCTGATCGAAAGGAACAAAATTAAGCAATTACATGCACAGTCTGATATGCTTTGAGAAAAAAAACTGGCAAAAATCTTTTAAAAATCAGAAGAAGGAACGTGTTGAGAAATAAACGTTCGCTGTACTTCAAGACGCAAATGAACAATAATTTTGTGCCTCGCAGGATCCAAAGAGCAAAGACATTTACTCACTATTCTCAAGCACAGTGACACACGTATGTACATACATGGAAAATGAAAGTGAAAATTAAATTTCCCAGAAATGCGCGAACAAACTCTATGGTCTATTCGTAACAGAATATCCCGCTAACAAGGATGTTTTAATATTTTCCTTACGAGTCTTGATTGTACTCGACGCGCGTGTATACGTGTTCGTCTGTGGAAGTTAAACGGTAGCGAAACATTTCTTAGGCACTGGAATAGAATTCTGGAATAGAAGTTTCGTGAGTTCAACGAAGCGGGGCCGATTAGCGTTAGCGCGTGACGTAATTGACGAATCGCGAATCAAGAGGAGAAATCGAAGTGGCGAAAGAACTGTCAGACGTCGAGAGGAACTTAATATTTTCGTTAACGCCATAACAACCGGCTATAACTGAGAGAAAGAGAGAGAGAGAGAGAGAGAGAGAGTAGTAAACTGAATTGCAGAAATTAGATTTTCTCAACTATCACACTCAAATATCATGGTGTACTCCGTAATGTTGTTTTTTTCCTTCAAATTTAACCTCTTGCGCTGGAATAACGTGCCACGCACGTCGAGAATTTTTTGTCCCAAAATTGCTATACTTCCTCAGTTTTAGGTATATTTAAAAACAAAATAGGCAAAACAAATAAATTTATTACTTCTTATATTATATAATTATATTATAATTATAATATAATATAATATAATATAATATGGTATAATATAGTATAACATATAGTATAATATAGTATAATATAGTATAATATAGTATAACATAGTATAATATAGTATAATATAGTATAACATAATGTAATATAATATAATATAGTATAATATAATATAATATAATATAATATAATATAATATAATATAATATAATAGAATACAATACAATACAATACAATACAATATAATACAATATAATACAATATAATATAATATAATACAATACAATATAATATAATATAATATAATATAATTATACTATTATAATTACTATATAATTATAATAATATCCAATGATATCACACTGACGAGTTCAAACAGAAAGCGACGAATTATTGTATACGGTTTGGTCACTCGTTACGGTCCGCAATCAGCTGCCCAGCGCAAGTTTAAATTTTATAAAATCTGATGTTCGGAGATATCTCGAAGATCTCCATGCTTTTAAACGTAATACTATACTTCTTTTTATCCACTTGACATTCTATGAAAGAAAACTAAAATTGGCATTCTTTAAAAAGAAGAAAATTGACTTACATAATGTGGAGAAACTAGTTTTAGGAAATATTTTAAACTTTAATTCTGAATTTGTAAAACTCTATGCATAAAAGACAAGGAGCATCATTTTTATCTTTCGAGGATTATCGTTGTTCGTACGATAAATTTTGTAAAATTGAAGTTAAATCCAATAATTTTATATATAGGTAGATAGAATATGTATAGGAATACTTTTTTTTCTACAGAGAATTTCGATTAATGGATCGAAAAGTATGTCACTCCATTTGCAAAAGTGAAGATGACCTACAAATCTCCGAAACATTTCCATTTATTGAAGAAAACTAATTATATGCACCATATAATCTGCTCCCTTAAAATCATGCAACACTTTTTTGTATAAAAATTCCTTTTCGTACAGTGCACATCTTATAACAAAGATAATCGATAATTATAAATTCGTACAGAGTAAGAAGCTGGAAGTATCAGAATTTATAAGTGAGTATATTTAGAATCATTAATCACTGAAAATCACGTGACACCACAGTTACGTTGTCGATCGATATGCATATTGGGTTGTGTAATAAATTCGTTCGTTATATGTTGGATGGTTTATTATTAATATTATCTAACATTCGAGGATGGTTTATTATTAATATTATCTATTAATAGATTATATAACATTAACATTGTTATATTATCGAGAATGATTAGTTTAAACAAAAATTGTATTATTACCATTATTGGAATTTTTTATTTTCATTCAATTTTATCATAAATCCCTGTCAGAGGGAGGAAAGTACGGAATCAAATTAAAAAAATATCTAAAATTTCAGTGATTTAACGTAAACAATCACAATTGTCGGTGAGTGTAGTACAGAAGAGAATAATAAAAGAGAAAATATACTAAATAAATAATATATATTGAATAAAATATACTAAATAAATAATATATATTGAATAAAATATACTAAATAAGTAATATATATTAAATAAAATATACTAAATAAATAATGTATATTACATAAAATATACTAAATAAGTAATATATAATAAATAAAGTATACTAAATAAATACTAATAAATTACTAAAACTATCGATCCGTCATTTTTCGGAGAAATTTTTCAAAACGCGTGCTTAGAAATTTGTAAAATATACAAATAAAAGTTTGTGTTCTTTATTGTAATTTCACAAATATATAATTTCTCTAATGCACGTAATTTTATGAGATTGCGTTCCAATATTTTCAAAATATTGGAAACGTGTATTATAGAAATTATAATCATCAGAAAATTTTATATCATGAAGAGAGTAGACGTAATTCATCCAAGTTAATAATAAAGGGACACATAATATGAACAAACTTTGTATTACTCAATCACAAAAATAGAAATTTAAAGTACGATACGAAATTGAAAGTATAAATGATAACGTATGAAAAGAATTATTTGTTATTGTAAAAAATATTGTTTTACTCATGTTCACAACAAAATATTCATCACTTCATATTAATCATTCTTTGCAGTGATTTATATAGTTCAAACAACGTAGAGATACGCAAATTATATACATATAATTTGTTGATAAAGGAACGAAATTGCTTAATTCATTTACAAGGAATAATCGACCATTAATATCATCATCGAGATGATGCGAACGAACGTGTGACGCTACCAATAGCGTCATCGGTTACCAGCATTGAAAATGACATGATGCTGCAACAACGTTATCGATCATTATATTACCAGTGGAATTGTTTCTTGAGCCAGAAAATTTTTTCCGACGTCAAGGCGATTAATTAACTTTTGTTTCACACTTGAAGTGAGTCGAAGTGAGTTTCTCGACGATGAAAATCACACGATGTTATAATAAACGTCATCAGTTATCAGTATTGAAAATGACACGACGTTAGTGTAATTGTTTTTCAATCTGAAATTTTTTAATTTCGATACAAAGACTATTGATTAACTTTCAAACGTGGAATAAATTTCTTGCTGAACATTTAATTTCTGAAAATTATGTGATAACGTCATCGATCATTGTAGCTATCCAATTAAAAGTCTTTTTTTTTTTCGACGTGAGAAGTTTCAATTAACAGCTTTCACACTTGGAGTGAATTTTTCTCATTAACCGCTGAAAATCGCTATAATAACGTCACCAGTATTGAAAATAACATAACGCTACTGCAACGTCATTGATCATTATACTGTCAATGGGATTATTTCCTAACGAGAAATTTTTTTTTCAACATGAAGTGTTTTATTTCGTTTCTTTTATGAAAGTTTCTAGGGCCATTATAATGGACCCTTTTCGACAGTCACTGATCACTTAAAAATCGTATAATGCTACTCCAACTATCACTATATGAATTACATGATGTTAGTCTCATCGATTGTCAATGAGAGTATTTCCTAATTAGGATTCTTTTTATATTATAAAATATTAATTAATTTTATTTACACTTCTTCAATGGTCACATAAATGATTAAAAGTCACATAAATCGTATGACGCCGTTGCATTAATATGTCAATAAAATTGTTGTTTAATGAGAAATTTTTTTTCCCACGTTAATATTAACTTCTTTCGCAATTGAAGTGAACTTTTCTCAACGGTCAGCCATCGATCTCTGAAAGTCACGTAACGTAACAATGTTGTAACAACGTCATCGGTTCCTTGATCATTATATAATCGCATAACAGCATATGACGTCAGAGGTACGATTGTTAGCACGTTAATTGTACACATTGATGATCTTTTTAAACCTCCGATATTTTTTGACGTGTCCTCTCTATTATTGACACATTAACAGATCCATAAAAAGTCATTACATTGCCAGTTCCAAATTGCTTGTCGGCCAAACCAGTATTTAGTATCCCGCCTGACATGTGAATTTAGATAATATGCTACCTCGGCGACATGTTCAATAAACCAGATACTTGTAGCGAAATTCGTTCGAATAAATGGAGTTACGCTGTAATTCATAATTAAAGACCAAGAATGTATGGTCCGCGTTGGCCAAACAATACCGAACGTCCGCGCGTTTAAAAGTGTGACCATTAAACAAGTAGAAAATCCCTGACGAGGGAGTTCAGTCGCTTCACGTTACGTGCAACAGAACGATCAAATCTCTTCTTTTCTTTTTGTGATTTTGTAAGTCCACGAAATTAGATAGAAAGGATAGAAATAGAAATAGTAAGAATACTTGTTTCATTTGCCGATTCAACTCGCGTATATTTTATAAAAAATTCGATAAATTTTAAAAAATTTTTCAAAATAATTTCATAAAATATTCAATAAAAAAATAAGAGTCAATTAAAGTTAAATTTTATAAAATATTCAATAAAAAAAATAAGAGTCAATTAAAGTTAAATTTTATAAAATATTCAATAAAAAAAATAAGAGTCAATTAAAGTTAAATTTTATAAAATATTCAATAAAAAAAATAAGAGTCAATTAAAGTTAAATTTTATAAAATATTCAATAAAAAAAATAAGAGTCAATTAAAGTTAAATTTTATAAAATATTCAATAAAAAAAATAAGAGTCAATTAAAGTTAAATTTTATAAAATATTCAATAAAAAGTGAGAGTCAATTTTTATTTCGTGAGTAAATAGTGACACTTGATTATTTTATAAATATCTCCTTTCCATTAATTTATCATTTAGAAAAAAATGTAAATTTCTTTCAAGTTACACTGTCGTAATTATTATTGTTGCGATTGACCTAAACATTCTGTTAATTTACATTATCTCCCGAATATTCTCCTTAAATTTACGATCAAATCTCTTCTTTTCTTTTTGTGATTTTATAAGTCTACGAAATTAGATAGAAAAGATAGAAATAGAAATAGTAAGCTCTAAGAATACTTGTTTCATTTGCCGATTCAACTCGCGTATATTTTATAAAAAATTTTTCAAAATAATTTCATAAAATACTCAATAAGAAAAAAAAAAAAAAATAAGAGTCAATTAAAGTTAAATTTTACAAAATATTCAATAAAAAATGAGAGTCAATTTTTATATCGTGAGTAAATAGCACCTAATTATTTTATAAATGTCTCCTTTACATTAGTTTACTAATTAAAAAAAAAAAGAAATGTAGATTTCTTTCAAGTTACGCTGTCGTGATTAGTATTCTTACGACGAGGCTAAACTACATTATTCCAATTTACATTATCCGCCGCATAGTCTCCTTACATTTAAAAAAAAAAGAGAATTTTGTCCCAAGAAAATTTTCTCAACTAGGTCCCTTCTCTTCTCGATCCTTCTCTTCGCGAGGCCTATCGAATGGAATCGGAATTGGGACAATCGCAAAGAAAAGCGAAACGCGAGCAAGCTGCTGCGCAGTTACCGACCGGGACCACTGGTGCCGAAGTTCCTCGATAACAATGACACCCTACCCACCCTCCAATTTATAGGCACTCGAGCTTTTCGTGGTAATCTTGGACCCTCCACAGCCGAAGAGCACACATTTACTTAACCCTTAGCATCTTAGTCGTCTTGGATCATTCTCAGCTTGGAGTCTCGTGAGTCTGGTTGAAACTCTCGACCGCATTCAAGGCTGGCTGTCGCTTCTACGAGAAGCAGTTGTTATGGTCGAAATCACTTTTCCCCCCTGGCCCTTCTCTCCTCTTTCTCACTCGCTCTCTCTCTGTCTCTCCCCTGGCCAACCTCTGTCCCGCAGCTCTCTATTTCACTATCTTCAGCAAGCTAGTGCCTCGATTACACGTAGAGCTCGAGTGTACCAGCGCCGAACAACGTTCCTACGGGGCTACCCCCGAGGGCTTACGTGCTTCCAGCGATATCCGAAATGCTCCAGCAATAATCCTTCCTTCCGATTTAACCTCTTTCACACGTCCTCGCATACACCTGTTTACTTTATATATAATCATATATATATATGTATATATGTACTTCTCTCGCGAATCGTTCCCGTTCTCGCCGAGGGCCGGCTGACAAACGCGGCCAGCATTTCAAGATTACAAGATCTCGAGCGTTGCACGCTTGCGATGGGCGTCGGGTATCGAAAGTAATTTTGACCGCAATTTTGACGAGAGATACTTCAGATGCTCGCGACCAGACATCGCCTCTTTATCCGCGTTTATTTATACAGGGAGATGCACAGCGTGCAAAATTGCACGCTGACAACACGAACGTGGAAATGAGCAATGCCTGTAAAAGGATTTTCCGTTTTACTTTTTCTTCATCCCCCGTCTTTGGAAACTTTCTTTGCATTGCTATTTATTTACGAATAGTGGAATAATAAATTGCTTTGAATAAAATGATGCAGTATTAGAGATACGATATTTAGAAATT
>NW_025110067.1:258095-264892 GCF_011392965.1 Frieseomelitta varia | reverse complement strand
TCTTTGCACCATCTGCTATTTATTTACGAATAGTGGAATAATAAATTGCTTTGAATAAAATGATGCAGTATTAGAGATACGGTATTTAGAAATTTTGTTGACTATATTTGGATTATGTGGAAAATTAGTAGTATTTTTTTGCAATTTTTTTTATCTATAAGACAATTTTCCATTTTATTTTTTTCATCCCTCGTCTTTGGAAACTTTCTTTGCACCATTTGCTATTTATTTACGAATAGTGGAATGATAAATTACTTTAAATAAAATGATGCAGTATTAGAGATACGATATTTAAAAATTTTGTTGACTATATTTGGATTATGTGGAAAATCAGTAGTATTTTTTTGCAATTCTTTTTATCTGTAGGACAATTTTCCATTTTATTTTTTTCATCTCTCGTCTTTGGAAGCTTTCTTTGCACCATCTACCAGTAATTTATTTATGAATAATGGAATAATAAGTACGATGTCTCCTTGGAAGACTGCAAATCATGTTTAAATCATGTTTGCAAAAATATAAATGAATGATACAAATAAAAGTTTGCAATCTAACTTTTAATTTCGTTAAAAAACAAAAAAAAAAACTATAAAAGGAAAATAGTGTAGAGTAAAAATGAGACAAAAAGGAGAGTTCATATCGTGATGAATTTAGTTATGAAAAACTGAAACCTTTTTTCCACGCGTCCACAAGGAAAAAAAAAATATTTTTACTTATCCCTTTTTAAAATGACGTGGAAACATGTTTGAAAAAAAAAAACTGACTCGGTATTGCGAAAGTGGAAGTTTCGCGTTTTAAAATGAGTCTGAAATTATTTTACCATTTCCTCGCGGAAAGTTATAGCAGTTCAAAACGTCGACAATTTCCCCGTTTGGAACAATAGTTTCTGCCCATCGAAAAAAAAAAGTTGCAACCGCCTAGAAATTTCGGCTCGCACACACCAGAAAGTTTACAATACTGTGAGTGCTGATAATCTATTAAACATTATATTCGAAAAATTACTTTGCATTACTGTCGGATATAATTTTGATTTCTGGAAGCGTGCTACATTTTCTTGTCACATAACATCTTAAATTTTTCCCTAAAATTTGGCCAGAAAGTGAAATAATCTTCTGTCAACCAGTTTTGCAGAATTCGAGCTTGAAATTAATGTCATTTCCTTTTGTAATTAATTAATCGTTTAATTTTTGTAATTTCTTTGTAATTAATGAAAAAGTGTGCGCGATTTCGATATTTTCTTCAACTTTCAACTTTCAACAATCTTCTTGCCAATTATTTGCAAAACATTTTTTTCTATTTCTGTCTCTCGTTTCTCTTCGTTTATTTTTTCGAATTTAGTATTAATTTAGCAGATCGTACAATTCGATCAAGATTCAGTCTTTCCTCTTGATATTTTTAGTATATTCTGTTGCTAAGAACGGTGAACGATTTTTATTTATGCGACCAAATAATATTTTCATTTTCTTAAATCATGGTACGATTTTATCTTTCGAGTGATAAATCTTCCAAGAGTAGCTAAAATAGCTTTCGAGAGTGTTAAATCCAGTTTGATTATTTTAAATAGGATAATAGGATAATTCAGTATTAATTTCTTATGCCTCCTTCTGTGTCTTTAATTTAATTCAGCTCACTGATTTTGTGCATTCACTGGCTTTTACTTTTTTTTATTTTCATCTGCGTTCTTTTCGTCTCGTTACGCATCTCTAAAAGACTTTTATCCTGCGACTCAAATTGAATTTGCAGTTATAACGTAATGAGACAAATTTAACGCGAGGCAAATTTAAATTAAAATTATAATCGCAACGTTAATAATTCCACGATTTACATCGAATTAAAATTATAATTAGGTATAGAGACACAATAATAATTTAGACTTACGTTATTTGATCGTCGAATCTTTAATCTGGCATAATTTTGTTAAAATCAAGTAATAATTGAATACACAAAATTATGACGATCTAGCATAAATTACAATTATACGCAACAGCATTATTTGATGTTTCTTTTATTATTTCAATTATATATTTCTCGTGTGCGTGTCATCTGAATGTTAAGATTAAAATTCCGAATATTTTTTAATTTCGTACCTTATACACTTTCTCTGACAGAAATTTCCATAACAAAATTAAATCAAACCGAAAATTCCAAAATACTGGTAATGCAAAGCCTAAATTTAATTATGGTCCGCTAATACCAGTTGATGAAATTCCAAAATTTGTTTCACATGGCACGCGTTCGCAAAAAAAAAAAAAAAAGAAAAAGAAAAAGAATCCCTGTATAAGTGTTAGCGTACTCTCTTGGCTCGTTGTTCCGGGCTACACTATTATGCCATCGGCGCACTGAGGAAACAGGCAGTAAAAATTCGGTTTATTTTTCTTTTTCTTTTTTTTTTTTTTTTTTTTTATCGAAGGAAGCACTCAGTTCACAGCTCCATTTTCACGAGAAAACAAAGAGGAAATGGGACGAAGGACTAGGGACGATAGTCTTACAACGTACTCGTAAAAGTCGTACTGAGGCCGGAAGCACTCTGCTACCCTTGACAGATATATCGCCTACATGCTCAAGTTTAATGGCGGTTACTTATTCACATGGCCGAAAGAGCGTTACTTTCACGAGGTGATAAATAATTAGTTGATGCAATGAACCTACCTTGTTGACACAATGAGACTACAATATGCTTGCAAGGGAGGGCGTGCTTTCGTGTGTCGAAATGTGTTCCTTCTCGTAAGCACTGTAACACAAATCAGTGGCGAACTCGTGGCACAGTGTTCGAAAGTGATGCGAAACACTCGAAGTGTGAGATTTGAAAGATCTGTGATATGAATATATTAAAAATATATAAATATATTAAATATATTAAAATAATTAAATATAATGAAATTTTGTTAAATATTAATTTTATATTTAATATTGAAAATAAAATTATAATGTTAGACAATATAATTTCATGAAAACTTTTTTCATAAATAATTTCATCCATTTAAAAATTTTATTAAACAAAAATTTAAAACTTAAAAAGAAACTAAAATTATTTTTAAGTTGAAATTCAATGAAATTAAATTGAAAGCAAAACCTAAAATAAATACTTTCGTAACAAAATATTTATAAATTTTTAATAAATTTAAAATTGAAAATAACTTTTCTTAATGATAATATTGTTATTGCTATACAAAAATTTATTAATTTATCTTCACGAAAATAGATTAAATTTAATATTAATTTCACATTTTTTGGCAGTTCCAATGATAATACAATAATATATATGTATATATATTACAATTAATAATCAGTAATCAATATATTATCAATCAAACTAATATTAATCAATATATTATAATCAAAATTACGACGTTTGTAGCATATATTTTACAATATATATAACACCTTGTTGTTTCTGTTACTTAAAGTAAAATTTCTTTTTAATCTCTGAATGTGATTTCAATCGCGTTTTGCCTAAGCGAAAGAGAAATTATTACAATGCAGTAGACAAAAATTTTTCGCCAGAAAGAAGCGAGGGACAAGAAAATTGATCAACGACGAGCTTTTTATTTGACACGGGGAGATCCTTTATGTTGGGCGGAAGAACGTTTTTGCAATGGCGAATGTAGATGCAGCGGCGTGTTCTTCGATAGTTTGAGGCAGTATTGAAGAAGGAAGAGGAATCGATGTGATTACGTGACAAAGAAACTATTATACCAATGCACGTACACATATTGTCAAACGTGTTTACATNCGCTTTTCAAGAATGTAGTCTAGAAAAATGTAGTTAAGAACTACCATCTTGATGTGCTTCGTGCAAGTAATGGTGCCCATACAGAGATGTATTAAATGAGGCAGAAGAAACTTAAATACATACGTCTTATTTCGTAGTAATTTTTACTTATCTGTCTTTTCATTTGCCTTTGTAATAAATTTTGGAAATTGTAAAGGGACTTTATGGACAGCCTGTGTTTGCCGCTCTCGGTCCTTTGTCTCTCAGAGCGCGTGTCACGGTGCAAATAAAATTATAGTAATGGGTAAGATACAACTCACGAAATGTGTAGCTTCGTAAACTTCGGACGGCTGAAACTTTCGTTTGAATATAAAACGCGCTTGTTTGCAATACGATCTCGAAACGTCGCGCGAATAAGTTCTTACGCAGTCGCGTCGCACAACCTCGATAAATTAACGTCTCCCGACAATAAGTTTATTTTATGCTATTCTGTTTGCACGAGAACCGTGTTTTCTCTTCGCGTTTTAACGCGCGACGACGAACCTTTGGTTTTGCGCGACGTAAAAGTGAGTTCCTTTCGGTTATTACGTATGTACGTGATTATTTTTGATTAGTCTTTCACATTATCTCCGTGTGGATGATGAATAATGAAAGGGTAATCGACTACACGTACGCGATGCTCATTCGTCGGTTTTCTTTTGCAGTGTAATAAGAAACGCGCGCTAACGAGATCCGCCATTTTTGCCTCTCTTCCTTTGGAGAAAATGTCGCGACATCAGCGCCACCATTCATTTACCACTGGTCCATCATGTTTCGGGAAAATTCGAAAACGTGTCCGTGTGTTTTTGGGAAATTTTAGAGAACAAAAATTCCGAGAATGCATGTAACGTGCACAGTAATATGCGAAACACTCGAAATAGAGCATTTTAATATAGAACTTACTATAGCAGTTGCGAGCAGTAAATTTTCTACTACGATACATACAGAAACAAAAATGTTTAAAATAAAGAGCAGTAATGGTGAAAAATTGTCGATAATTTAAACTATTGTGAAAAAGAAAAAAATATTATGCAACTCACTTCGTCTTATTTCAAAGCTTAGGACCTCTGCTTTCATTTTCAGTTTTGAGTTCTTCCCAAGGATGATTTTACCCTCGTATAGCAAAATAAAGAAAACAGTAAATAAAAAACTTTCTTCTCGAAAGCTGTAAAAATTCACGCGATAAAACATTTTTGTCTTCTTTCGCTAGATCCACGTGATTTTACAGATTTTCTCTTCCGCGATTCTATTTTGTCATTTTATTGAATTTCGAATTATTATTAGTTTAGACGACAAAAATCTTTCATTCAATTTCAGACGCCACTGAAAGCGTTCAAAAACTTTCTTCATGGCCAGATCTGACAGTGACCTCGTAGATTGACGTTTTCCTTTTCTAACGACCTTCTGATACCTACTATACGACATCCTTTTTCACCATTTTATTAAATTCTGGATTGAATCTTTCAAGTACGACAAATCTCCCGATTGTGAATGAATTGGAATGTCGGGAAGCTCTTCCATTGACAATGTTTTACAATTACTACAGCTTGTATCGCGTTTGTATTGATATACGATCGTTTAATGGAAGTGGGCATGTATCGTTCGTATCGATAGTCTGTCGATTTTTGAACGAGGAATTCGGATTTGACGAATCTATGTATGTTGTAGGAAATCCCGGTTGTCGGTTATTCCATTCGGTTACAAAAAAATCTAGGAGCTAGTCGTACTCGACAAAGGATTCCATTCGGTTTATGGCCGGTGAGTGATCATTGATTAACCTTCGTAACGCTCAGCAACGCAGAATAATTCTCACTCTCAATTTCATTCACCCGCTATCTCTCGTGTACGTTCAACGTATAGTAGCGGCTGTTTCACGCAACCTCGTGACATCCTGATGGAATTGTAGTATCTTGAAATTGATTATATGCATATAGAAATTGTACATGTGTCGTTCTTTTGTCAGCTCTTCGACTTTTTCAATGATTGGTGTAGCACCGACGATACTTTTCGTTGATATGAATTTATCAATATAAATTTAGCTTTACTCAAGAGTCCAAGGTCGTTCAAATTAATGATCTTGATCTCCGAAATTTCAAGTAGTTTATAGTAACATTATAGCATACGTATGGTACAATAAATTGCAATAAATTATAGTATAGTATATGGTTATAGTAGTTTATAATAACATTATACTATATATTATACTTTACAGTAACATTATAGTATACTTTAGTATACTATAATGTACTTCATAGCATAATTTAATATACTATAATATAGTATACATTATACTTTACAGTGACATTATAGTATACTTTAGTATACTATAATATATATATTTTGTAGTATACTTTAATATACTATAATATATATACTTTATAATATACTTTAATATACTATAATTTCTTAGTATACTAAAATACTTTGTAGTATATTTTAGTATACTGTAATTACTTAGTATATTAAAATACTTTGTAGTATATTTTAATATACTATAATATATATACTTGGTAGTATACTTTAATATTCTATAATATAATACATATTATACTTTATAGTACCATTATAGTGTGTATATATTCATAATATAAGTTATTATAGTGTAACATTATATATAATATTACAGTATACATTTGTAACACTTAGTCATTCGAAATCATGGTTGCTCAACAGTGTAATCATTGACATGGTAAAAAGGGAAAGAAGTTTAGAAAAGTTTAAATGTTGATGCAAATCTCCTTAACCTTCGGTGAAAGTAGTTCGTACTATGTACTATCAACATCTACAGAGTGGATCAGAAATTTCTTCTCACCTACTTTTTTCAATAAAGCTCCAAAATATAAGGGAAAAACTAATTTTATTAATTGTTAAATCAAATTGAATCTCCAACATGATTCTTTTTATTATATTTTAAAAACTATTCACTGCTATTATTATTATTGTATTATTTTATTATTTTTATTTTTTATTTTTTTAATTTATGATTAACGTCACATCTACCTTCTGGTCATTAGCGACGGCTAGGTACTGTTTCCTTCTTTTCAAGACG
>NW_025110067.1:256223-257530 GCF_011392965.1 Frieseomelitta varia | reverse complement strand
AAGTATGTTGAATGTTTAGAATGGTTTCATGTTTTGTTTTACCATTTATGTTTTCTATTGCTCTGATTACGCTCATGGAGTTTGTAAAAATGATGGACGATTGAGTATTGTTGTTTTGTGTATGGTGAAAAGCTTCGAGAATTGTATTATTTTTTATTATTCATTGTAGTGGGAATTTTTGGCCCACTTTGTATTACACGCTCGCTAAGATTGTAAATTATTCGAGATCACGGCCGGTTTCTCAACAGTGCGATCATCGACAAAATAAAAAGGGAGAGAAAGTTGCGAGAGGAACGACCAGTCAACGAGATAGTCAATAATTGACAGGTTTGATCGATCGATCGAAACCCGTGAACTTTTCTACGACGTCCTTCGAACGTCCAATGCGAATCTTGCACCAACGAAATATGCACACCTTGGGCGTGGACGGAAGTTGAGGATTATAATTGATCGAGTTTCGAAACAAGTTCGAAGACAGAGGCCGATTAATACGGTCCCGTTCTAATTGAACAAAAGGAAGGAAAAGAACGCGGCGTCTGAACAACGATACCGTATGCACACGCTGATATAATCAAGGACGGAACGGAGAGATATTGCGAAACGTACGGATGAGGGAAATGCGTGAGCTATCATAGTTGCTCGAGAACGTTAATGCAGAGAGAAGGACAAAATCGTGGCGCCAGACCGCATTCGTGGACAACGTTAGATAAATGTAGCTCGGCGGAACTCCGCTTCTAATAACACGTCGGCAGGTGAATCTGCCGAGATAACAAGATGTTCCGGATAATAGGAATTCCCTAATTTTCGCTTCCGCCGCTGTTTATTTATTTAGACACTGCAACGAGTTGTTTTGATACTCGCCCGTCCATTCTTCAATTTGCCTGTTTCGTTTGCACAGAAAGTGTATTTGAACACTGGTCGCAGGTTATATGATCGTTATATATTATATTATTATAGTATACAATATATTGTACTATATTATATTATTATACGATCGTTATATATTATATTAATATAATATACAATATATATATATATATATATATATATATATATATATATACTATATTATATTGTTATATTATTATATGATCGTTATGTATTATAGTATACAATATATTGTACTATATTGTACTATATTACTATATGATCGTTATGTATTATAATATACAATATATTGTACTATATTGTACTATATTATTATATTGTTATTATTGGTATATATATTTTATATATTTTTATATATTATATATTATTATTATTATTATATTACATGTTTTATATATTTTTATATATTATATATTATT
>NW_025110067.1:248218-254478 GCF_011392965.1 Frieseomelitta varia | reverse complement strand
AAATTAAAATAAAATATATTATAAAAATTACAATAAAATATATTATAAAAATATTAAAATAAAATTAAAATAAGCGAAAATTAAAATAAACTATGTTATAAAAATATATTATAAAAATTAAAATAAAATAATAAAATAAAATATATTTGGCGGTTTTTTTAAATGTGTAAATAAAAGGCGAATTTTTCACGAGAAACAAAAACTTTATTATTAATTTTTGCTATCTTTTAGGCAAAACTTTGTGATTACGTGTTAGTTTTTTCGACGAAGAAAGGATCCAAGAACAATTTGATAGTAGTGAAATTATCACTAGCAAACGAATTCTGACGCTACCGTAGTTCGAAGGCTTCTTCATCGTACATGTTAGATAAGTTTCTTTCTTTCCGAACATACGATGGGAATATTCCCTTTTGATTTTCAACAGTCGTCAACGAGATCGTGCATTTTCTTTTTCTACAACAACCTTGAACGATCAAGGTACCAAGATTTAAAACGTAGTTTCAAAACGCACATATTAGAAAAAAAGAAAAAGAACGCAATTACTTTTTGACCAACTCGTCAGACACAAATCGGAAAGAATACCACTAAAGACAGGAAGATTTGAACTTCGAAACATCCTTTTACAAATCAAAAGTGTGATCCTAAGGTTTCAGTATCGCTCGATACGTCTCTCTGTGTCTCACGTACTACCCGTATATTACATCCGACATTATACTGAAACCTACGAAAGAACGTCGGCAAAAAGTAAATTTCACAACGACGAGCTTTGAAACACTATAAAATTGACCGAATGTTTGCTTCTTTCCTCGTCTCTGCAGTCACAGTCTAATCTAATAAGAACGTTTAAAGGTTCTAATATTTCTCTCCTCATCTCTCTCTCTCTCTCTCTCTCTCTCTCTCTCTCTCTCTCTCTCTCTGTTCGTTACGGACGCTTCTTGTATATTGGACGGTCGGGTAGTTGCGTCAGTGGCTAAGCCAAAGGGTAAAAGGATAACGAAAAAGGAGATATAGGAAAGCGAGCGAGACGAGAGAGTGGAGAGGAGAGGGGATGAGAGGAAGAATAGAACGGGTAGCAAAAGGAAAAAGGAAGAAGGGTCTTAGCACGCGGAAACTTTAGATCTTATAAGAAAAGTTAGTAGTTCGGCCTCGCACAGTTCTTCTATTTCCCGTATACCGAGCTCTTCCTCCTTTTGCCACCTCCTCCCGTTTCGGTCGCCTCTTGCCGCCGCTTCCTTTTACTTCCTTCAAGCATGCCTCGACCCTCCAGCCTTCTTTTTCCTTACGCCGCCACTACCACTGCCACAAACGCCTGTACCTTTCGTCAGTAGCACGCTCACCATCGCCATCGCCATCGCCATCGCCATCGCCATCGCCATCGCCCTCCGCGGTCCTCCTCCTCCTCCACCGGATATAATACACCTTTAATTTCCGGATTATAAAGTTCCCGCTTGACGCGCCACGGTTAATTTACCGTTCTCACGCGCGTTCCCTCTCTGCGAGTGTGAACGTATGCACGAACGTATGAATTGAACGTTAGAAGATTGCCCGGTAGGGCCGAGCAGCGGCGAGTGTAAATAGCATATCGCGTGAAAATTTCAGGCCCGATTCGCCCTCCCCTCCCATAGCTTTATGCTAACCGTATCCCGCCGTTTTTCCGCTTTATTACTCTCAGGCCGGTTATAGCTGTCCGTGGCTATCCGTAATGGCCGCCGAGTGAATCATATTTTTAATCCCTCGTGTCCGTCTTTTCCGCGCCACCTTTTCACGCGCGTTTCTACGTGTGTATTTACAGCTGCGTGCACGCCTGTCGCCGTGTATATGTTGCCCATGCACTTAACTCCGAATAACAGAGAATAATAGAGAACACGTGGCAAAATATTCGCGTGTGAAAGCGCTCGTTGAAAAATTCAATCGAATTAAACTGTGCGTGTGTGCCATTTTCGTCATTTGTCGATTCACGGTGTCTGGAAATACATCACAGTGGCTGAAGTATAGAGTTAAATAGTATTTAAAGAGATTCCAGAAAGTAAATGTGTTAATATTTCCACTAATGTATATATTTATGTAATATATAGTTTAATATATTAATATTATAATTATTATATTACATTACAATAATAATATGCAGATAATATTATAATAATTATTATATTATAAAACAATAATATACAGATAATATTATAGTAATTATTATATTATAAAACAATAATGTACAGATAATATTATAGTAATTATTATATTATAAAACAATAATGTACAGATAATATTATAATAATTATTATATTATAAAACAATAATATACAGATAATATTATACTAATTATTACATTCTATAATAATAATATATGGATAATATTATAGTAATTATTATATTATATAATAATAATATACAAATAATATTATAGTAATTATTATATTCTATAATAATAATATACATATAATATTATAGTAATTATTATATTATATAATAATAATACACAGATAATATTATAGTAATTATTATATTCTATAATAATAATACACATATAATATTATAGTAATTATTATATTATGTAATAATAATACACAGATAATGTTATAATAATTATTATATATTATTATATTATTATAATCTACAAGTACTATATTTGTATAATATAAATTATATAAACATTATGCAATATAAATTGTTGCATTTACAATAAATACAGCTACAATGCAATAAATACGTAAATACGTAAATACAATGTAATTAAATACAGTAAATATAAAACATACTTTATACAATAAAGACTCTGCTATATATCGTATACATATTACATAATACGTATACACGACAGTTCACGACAAGTACTGAAAATTGAAAAAAGAAAACAGTGACTTCAGACTCTTCAGCTGATATATAATTTAATTATCTCATGATCTTGGATAGAACATCGAACACTAACTATAGGCATTTAACATTTCTTCGCGATTATTTCTTCATCACGTTGCCGATAGTTCAGAGTAGCTTCCTGTATTATTATTTATCACGCCGAGTTATAAAAATTTTCGACAGAATGAAAAGCAGCGGGAAACTTTCGAAAACTTCCTCGAAAAACTTCTAATAAGTCGAGGTATTTGTCAATACATTCTCTTTTCGTTCAGGAATGCCCGGCTACCAACTTCCCTTCTTTCACTCTGTCGAAATTTCTACGATGCCTGCCGCTTGTTCCATTAAAAAGAGATTCGATCGCCAGTTCGATCGATTCCCCCTTTTTCGTTTATAAAATGTCCGACGGTGCGTCCGTGACAAAAATATGTATATCTATAATCTCTGAAGATTCAACGAGCCAATTCGGCCAAGCCATTCGGAGAAAAACGCGTTCACAAGGTGGGATTAATTTCTAGTTAGGCGAAAATGTGTTGCCTCGGCACCGGCGATATTTATCGCTCGCGTTTCCGCCACTCTCGTTTGCCCGCCGTGAAAATTAATCATAAACACAAACACTGAAAAGTGCTCTCATAATTGAAAATCAATCTTCCAGGATCGATGCTTCGAGCGAGGTGAAGTCGCTCGGGGAACCGCCGGAAATCTCGTTCGGTGTTCATTACCGAATTACGTGTTCATTTTCAAAAATTGCAGCGAACCCGATGATCCCTCCGCGTGGAGAGACTCGGCTAGAAGCTTCCTCTTCTTCTTCTTCTTCTTCTTCTTCTTCTTCTTCCTCCCCTCCAAACGCGTTTAAAACTCTCCCACTAATTTTTAAATTCTCCTTCGGCAGCGTAACGGAGGCAGGTGGAAGTTTGTCTCGAGGAATAATGACTGCCTAACTTAATAAGATAAAACGATCAAAAGTTGGTAGGTTCTAGTCGTTAATAGTGGACTTAGCCCAATTTTTCGGTACGATGAATTCATGCAGATTCCTGTTTCACGTTCGTACAGAAACAACGGTGCAAACAGAGGAAGAAACGAAAAGGGACGAATCGTTGTTGTTCGTCGGTAAAAAATTAAATTATTATTTTTTAAGTAATTATTTGTAATGTTTAAATTATTATTAATGTTTCGATTGTTATTAATATTAATTGTGTTTACAACTGTTATTAATATTAATATTTATGTTATTATTATTAATGTTTTGAATTTTATTAATATTATTGTTATTTATAACGTTTAAATTATTATTAATGTTTGATTAATATTATTGTTATTTATGTTTAAATTATTATTAATGTTTAATTAATATTATTGTTATTTATAATGTTTAAATTATTATTAATGTTTTGACTGTTATTAATATTAATTGTGTTTACAACTCTTATTAATATTAATATTTATGTTATTATTATTAATGTTTTGAATGTTATTAATATTATTGTTATTTATAATGTTTAAATTATTACTAATGTTTAATTAACAATTATTGTCATTTATAATGTTTAAATTATTATTAATGTTTAATTAACAATTATTGTCATTTATAATGTTTAAATTGCTGTTAATGTTTAATTAATATTATTGTCATTTATAATGTTTAAATTGCTGTTAATGTTTAATTAATATTATTGTCATTTATAATGTTTAAATTATTGTTAATGTTTAATTAATGTTATTGTTATTTATAATGTTTAAATTATTATTAATTAAATTGTTATTAATGTTTAATTAATAATTATTGTTACTAATAATGTTTAAAGTATCATTAACATTTAATTAACAATTATTGTTATTTATAATGTTTAAATTATTGTTAACGTTTAATTAACAATTATTGTTATTTATAATGTTTAAGTTATTGTTAATGTTTAATTAATATTATTGATATTTACAATGTTTAAATTACTATTAATAAATCAAGATATTCTACGTATAAATCAAGGATCAAAATGAACAAATTCTATCGGTTTTTAAAACAACTCTGCTCGAACTTAGATACTTCGTATATATAAAGGAATAACGTTGAATATATTTCAATATTCGATATAATATTCGATGTATTGGAGGAATATGTATGGAATAATATTTTCGTGGAATTTTTATGGAAAGGAGTATTACACTTAGAAACACTCTTGTACAGTGTTCTCTCGTGGAGAACGGATATTTTAGAATCTGTATAATAGAAATTCTTTCATCAAGTTATTTCGAAACATTTAATAAAAAATCCATTTTTCCATATTCTAGCATTCAGTGCATTGTACTCATTGTATTGAGAACTGTTTTCAATAATGATTAATCAAATTATCTTAAACTCAAGATTTGATTAAATTTTGAATCTCGTTCTGAGGAGATCCTTCGTCGCAACAGTTCCTCTCGGAGGTTATGCACAATTATCCTTATCCGAAAATGAGAGAGAATGCACGTACGCCAAACACTGCACGACAAAAATCAAGTTCATCATTCATTAAACACGTGATTTCGTTGTTGCTATCGGTCCGAAAACCGCAGAAAAAAGAAGAAGAAGAAACGCCAGCCCCGTGTGAAGAAGCTGAAACTTCCGAGTGAGATTCCATTGAAAATAGAGGAGAGCATAAAAACGAGTGCTCGATAGCGGGCTAAAATAAATCACTGTTGCTCGCTGAACGTAAGAGTGAATTATTAATATTCCGGCGGCCACTTTCAAGACGCGGCACGCGATTTCATTGTTATCGGTGGTCCTGTGGGTGGTCTAGGTATCGCAAGAACGAGCGAAAGAAAGCGTAACCGCCTGGTCAAGAAGCTGAAACTTTCGGCGGTGGCTTCGGTATAAACTACCGGGGAAAAGAGAAACACTTTTATCGAGCGCCAACACTCGCCGAACTTGCTCGCGAGATAGAAGAACTCTCGGGAACTCGACACTTGAACTTCAACCATTTAATGTACCTGCTGCGTGCATGTATCTAGGCACATGCCACTACCTACCTATCCACAGGGACTTATGTATGTATATAGCGGGATGGGAAGTGTGGGAAAGTGAGGATAATAATATTCGATTCCGAATACACGTTAGAATTATTGTTGGTGATTTCTGTTCGATACGCGATGGCAAACATTCGATTGACTCATTGTTATCGACTTGTGATAGTTTGCGTAACGTATTATACATTATTATTATCGCGCGATTTCAATGTCCAGTCAAAGTACTTAACGAAGAATGAAATTGATTTGGAAAAAAAATATTACGAAATGCAGAATATTATAAAATATTGAACACATTTTGATGTGTATTTTTTTAAGATTAGTTTCAGATTTTATTTGATTTTCTATCATTTTCTATTTATTTTTCTGTTTTCTAATTATTTTTTTTTTTTTTTTAACCTTTTATT
>NW_025110067.1:244663-246558 GCF_011392965.1 Frieseomelitta varia | reverse complement strand
GAAGAATGAAATTAATTTGAAAGAAAAAAATGATGAAATTGCGAAATGCAGAATATTATAAAATATTGAACACATTTTGAAGTGTTTCAGATTTTATTTATCTTCTATCATTCTTTATTCATTTTTCAATATTCTAATTATTGTTTTTATTAACCGTTTGAGAGTTTAAAAGTATCAAAGTTTAATACTGAATGGAAAGCATTATAACGAATTTATCTTTAAACAAATACACTGTATAATATGTTGTCTTTCTTGAACCTTTAACAAGTAAATCAATTATTTTATTACTGATTGTAAAATTATCTGCTCATATTCTAATATGAATTAAATATGATACTTGAAAGATTAATGAAACCGTTCAAGTTTCAATGTATTAGATAATTCTCTGAAAGACAGAAATATTACGCGAATGTAGGTAAACAAATAATTTAGCCCCTGACTGCAAAAAGTGACTGCATAAATCGATCTTCGTTGACCCGTTGATTAAAATGAATTTATGAATCATTCATTACAGAAAGAAAAGTAAAAATGCTTCTCTATGGATTGAATTATACACAATATTTTTCGGTCTATCTTCCACGAGTTTTTTTCTATCAGTTAGTATAAAAGTTACATGTTAAAGTAACACGCAAACTGCAACAAAATTATTTCCTCTCATTTTAACTTTAACAGAACAACAAAAAAATTTAAATTACTTTAAAAACTTCACTTCGTGTCAAAGTTAAAATGATGCAAGAACTATGAGGAGAATATTTCCCCGCGCTTTGAGATAAATTCACAACGAAAAGTTTGAATTTCGAGGCATCGGGATTCGAAGCCAAAACTGTGACAACACGCGAAGGAGCCATTTTCGAATAAATTTCGAGGATTAGAGATTGCCGTCCCGGAGAATCAATTCCGAAACACGGGAAAATTAGTAAATTTCCCCCGCGAAACACGGAGGAAATTCCAATTCAAGTGTATCATATCCCGATGAGATACACTTGACCGAGTATGGCAACCACTAGAAGGTAGGAAGACGTAGAAGCAACCAAGGTTGAAACGGAGAGAAACGGTCATTAATTAATTAGTCCCTAAATCGAACCAATCATCGGTCTCCTGCTCGATCAATGAACCAAATCGAATCGAATGATGATTGCTGATTACAGAGTTGACCCGCGTCGAGATATCGCGCGTAATCGCCAATACCAGTAGCTAATAGATTTCTCATCAGTTTAATCAGTTTAAGAGTGATAACATCGTTTAAGTTCAAGTGAGGCCCACGGTCTAGCATCCGAGCCGAAATCACCATTAATTCGTGGCGGTAAATTAAAATGCTAATTAGCCAGCGAGATAGAGAACGAGAACCAGAGCCAGGGAATTCCAATTTCCTCCGTGCTTTCGAGCAATGACGAATGATTCACCTCCGTGTTACGATTGTTACAAGTGCTACAATCGTTCTGTTATTTCAAGTGGGTGGTTGAATCACGTTTTCACGTTCGCGTTTTCCATTTTTCCTTTTCAACGGCCGCGCGAAGTTCCGAAGTTGCATCGTTTCGTGTCGAAAGAGCGTTTACACATTGTGCAAATTCGATGAAAGATGTTACACGCATGTAAAAAAATTCAGCCGTGATCGTTGTCTGTTTTAATAACGAAATTTTAATAACAACTTTCGGTAATAAAATTGTTTTAAGAACGTGTTATATACGTTGCGTCATTATGATTATTCTTCTACTGTGATAAGTGTGAAATGAATGTGAATATATTTAGTAACAAAATACAGTCGTTTTATTGTTCCATGAATGTGTCATATATTATAATTATTCTTGTGTGATAAAAGTGAATGTTGAAAGACGTTATGAGTGTAAGAGATTGAACCGTGTTCGTTGTATTTTCTTTTTTTTTTTTTTTTTTTT
>NW_025110067.1:242095-243555 GCF_011392965.1 Frieseomelitta varia | reverse complement strand
TTGAACCGTGTTCGTTGTATTTTCTTTTTTTTTTTTTTTTTTGTCACGTACATTGCGTCATTATGATTATTCTTCTACTGTGATAAGTGTGAAATGAATGTGAATATATTTAGTAACAAAATACAGTTGTTTTATTGTTCTATGAATGTGTCATATATTATAATTATTCTTGTGTGATAAAAATGAAAGTGAATGTTGAAAGACGTTATGAGTGTAAGAGATTAAACCGTGTTCGTTGTATTTTTTTTTTCTTTGCCCCTCTTTAACCCCTCGCGCTGGCAACTGTTTCGCGGACCATAACGAGTGACCCGAACCCGTATACAATATCTCGCCGCTTTCTTTTCCTTTTCAACTCGTCGGTATCACTGGAAAGAAATTATCAAGAAATAATAAACTTATCGTATTTGTTTCGCCTGGGTTACAAATATACTTAAAACTAAAAGAGAATGTTGCAATTTGGGACAAAAAATTCTCGACCACGGCAAGAGGTTAATAACAAGAATTCAGTCGATTTATTTAATTACTAGAAAAATGTTGTCTATTCAAATGATTTGTTATAATTATTTGTCTCGTAGAATAGTGCAATTTCGTTCGTCGGAAGTTTCTTAGTACAGAAAAGAAAAATGGCGGAGGTATTTGGACGATTCCATTTAACCTGTTTCATTCCTGCACTGCACAGTGTTATAAAAAAGGAAAGCCGTCGAGCGTATAGCGAGTAGGTTCTTCGAACACGTCGAACAGCAACTGGATTTTATTATTCCAAACATCTCTTGAAAGGCGAATGAACAAAAAGAGAGAAATTGGCCGTTGGAATGTGACAGCAGTAAAGTGAAGTGGAACGTTCTGGGAAAAAGATCAGGCCGCTCTAACGGGTGACACTGCTACGCTTATTTGACACTTCGAACGACAAACGGCCACCTTATTACCTTCCCCATCGTCCTCCTTGTTCTCGGTCGCATCGTCCTCTTGATAGCCCCGAAGAAATCGATTTCTGAAGGACCACTCTGACATCTCCTCCCGGTCCAGGAATTCATTTTGAAAAGAATTTTGATAAGGGTTGCTCACCGAGAGCAACTTGTATCCTTCCGCCATGCAATATTCAGACGGGAAACTTCGTATTCCCGTCGACTAACTTCTCTATTTTTCTTTTCTCTTTTTTTTGTTCATATACATATACATATATATATATATTTTTTTATGTCCTTTGTATTTTATATTTATTAATTGATTTAAATCGAATTCCTTTTGATTTAATTGAAGATGAATCAGAATTGATTTCAGGATTTAATTTAGAATATTATAGAAGATTTATTTATATTTTTTTTATCTGAATATACAAATTCATTGTTTATAATTTTGGTAATAATTTTTAATCAAAGGACAGCTGGAGGGAACTTGTTTGATTTTTTTGTCGTTTTTTAACTTTCTTTCGTCTCTTTCTCATTTATATTTTATGTCTC
>NW_025110067.1:240087-242088 GCF_011392965.1 Frieseomelitta varia | reverse complement strand
TTATATTTATTATTAGCTTATCAATTGATTTAAATCGAATTCCTTTTGATTTAATTGAAGGTGAATCAGAATTGGTTTCAGCATTTAATTTAGAATATTATAGAAGATTATTTATTTACATTTTTTTATCTGAATATATAAATTTATAAGAATAATTCTGGTAATAATTTTTTTATGGTTTTTATGTATATACAAATATAAAATCAAAGGAAAGCTGGAGGGAACTTGTTTGATTTTTTTGTCGATTTTTTGATTTTTGGGTGATTAGTAGATTGCCCATACTATTTGAAAATATACGAAGAAATTACGAATATTGCAGAAACGTCATTAGATGTTTTTTAACTTCTTGGGAAAGATCGAAAGATCCCTACGATAATTGGACAATTTAATCGAATCGCTGCGTAATTTCAAGCTGAGAAACATGCAATTTCTTATGGATTCTACACATAGACGCGTGGCAAATTCATAATGCGAGATAAAATTGTTTCACGAACGAAATGAATTATCTACGTATAATTACGTACAATTACGAAAAACAGAAAATATAAATTCGCATCTGATTTTGGAAACTTCGCTTACGTTAGTGAGAATTTGGGATTGGAATCTTTTGTTCATCACATAATTCATACATTCACTTTTGAATTATATTATGTTTGAAAATATACAAAGGAATTATCCTTAGAGATATTTAGTTCCTTTCGTAGAAAATCTATGTGGATATTTTTAGTACCTATGATAGAATTCTTTCATCACTGGATAGGAAATTCTTCAATCATTTCTATCGTTTTCTGCTAACTTTCACTGTCAGGATTCCCCAAGAATTGGCCTCGAAATGGATTACTTTTGGTTTTTCAAACCGTTGTGGTCAATTTTTGGAACTCCTGTGTTTCACACCAACGCCTTGGGCCGTCCAGGCAAACGAATTTTATTACCAAAGTGAACTATTTTTTCCAACCGAACCTTAATTACTCTTGGACTAAATTAACTCTTGCCACTTTACTGGTAACGTACTAAGCGTCGTAAATCATTGCCCTGTTCGAAGAATTGATAAAAAGAAAAAAAAGAATTCATTATTTACTCGCGGTATAACTTAAACTTGATTCAAATATTCGCTCGATTCAGATTTTACAATTTCATGAGTTTAAAATACAAATTGGTATCACCAGGGAAAATTAACAGAGTTTCTACGTTCACGAGTTCTACACTTTTATAACAAGTTATAGGAAATCAAGGAGAATATTCTCGTCAAATTTTCGTCGAACGAAAAGGTTGCACGATGAATAAAAGGGATAATTACGTTCATACCCACCAGCAGGAAAAAAGAGAAACAGCATAATCTCTCCTCGATTAACTCGAAATCACAGTATTCCTTATTTCTTCTTCGTGCCTGGGCTCTCTCTCTGATACACCGTGAACGAAGGTTGAACCACGCGCATTACTCGCTAATACCTAATCACATCCCTAATAGGTATTGCATTAATCGTGTATGCAAGAGCAGCCCACGTACACATAACACGGCTAGAATCTCGCCTCTCGCCGTGATCAAGAAAGGCCTATCATCGACTGGCTCGTCGTAATTACCGATACAGTTTACACGCGAGTATGCAATTATTTAATACGTAATAACCGTGCTTTCTCTTCCCACTTTTTCCAGATATGTAATCGCCCTATCGAACCTTGTTTCTCCGCCCCATTTAGTGCATCTTTATCTTTTGCTTTCTACGAACATTCAAACATTCGAACATCGGGAAACTACGGAACACTTTTTCAAACGGAGAACTTTAACAAGTCCTTCGAAACGACAATTAGATGATGTAACGTGAAAAAAAAGAATGGTATTTTACAATGTATTCGGAAACATTATGAACTTGTACAACTTTCACAACAAAGCAACGAGACCAAGTGGATTATGACTTTGACACGAATGAAATATATTTGAAGAGAAAAATATACGTAACTTGTGGGACCCACATCGTGAGCTGATTGTATGCCCAAAAAGTG
>NW_025110067.1:227515-238997 GCF_011392965.1 Frieseomelitta varia | reverse complement strand
GTTTATGAGATATAATGAATTTTATAAACAGAGCAAACTCTGCGGAGTGGATTATGACTTTGAAACGAATGAAATATATTTAAAGAGAAAAATATTACTTATGGGACCCACATCGTGAGCTGATTGTATGCCCAAAAATGTCATATAAATATATGTTCTATCTGTCTTCGTTCATGAGATATAATGAATTTTATAAACAGAGCAAACTCTGTGAAGTGAATTATGACTTTGAAACGAATGAAATATATTTGAAGAGAAAAATATACGTAACTTGTGGGACCCACATCCTGATTGTATGCCCAAAAAAATGTCATATAAATATATGCCCTATCTGTCTTTGTTTATGAGATATAATGAATTTTATAAACAGAGCAAACTCTGCGGAGTGGATTATGACTTTGAAACGAATGAAATATATTTAAAGAGAAAAATATTACTTATGGGACCCACATCGTGAGCTGATTGTATGCCCAAAAATGTCATATAAATATATGTTCTATCTGTCTTCGTTCATGAGATATAATGAATTTTATAAACAGAGCAAACTCTGGTAAGCTAGTTTTACCAGGGATGGTATATTCAGTTTTCATAATAATCATAATTGGGACGAAGTAAACCCACAGGTTATTGTGCATTCAAGGCATCAACACCAGTTTAGTTTAAACGTATGGGCAGGAATAATTAATAAATTTTTAATTGGACCTGTTTTCCTTAATGGGAAACTAACAGGCACAAAGTACGCGTTTACACGAAATATTAGAGGAAGTTCCAGTCGATATTAGATTATTCGTATGCGGATTATGCATGATGGAGCTCCGCTGCATTTTAGCCGATTGGCTGGGCAATTTTTAAATCAATACTTTGCAAACAGATGGATTAGTCGTGGAGGTCCTATTGCATGTCCTGCTTGTTCTTCGGGTTTGAAACCATTACATTTTCATTTGTTGGGACATTTAAAATCTATTGTATACACAACGTCGATTGCAAATGCTGAAATACTACGATATAGAATAAGAGCAAGTCTTCCGACAAATTCGAGAAACACCAGGAATGATAGAGAGAGTAACCAGATGAATGACAAGACGCGTGCAGGCTTGTCTTCAAATGCAAGATGGTGAGTTCGAGCATCTTTTTTAATAGTAATTGAAACAGAAAATTCATGATATCTCATAAACGAAGACAGATAGGACATATATTTATATGACTTTTTATCATTATTTTTAAGCGTACAATCAGCTCCCGAAGTGGGTGCCACAAGTTACGAAACACCCTGTATAAAAAAACCATGTGGATCTGGTACGATTGTTTTTCACGAAGTTACAAAAGTTGAAAATATCGACAATTTTTCTCGTCGTTCAAGAAACGAGATTTTAAATTTTATACTTAATTGAGTACCGTGCAACTGGAGGAACTCGTATCATTTAAATCCACTTGTTCAAACAGAAGTTCTTAGTGCACGATCGAAAATTCACAGAACGGTGGACTGCAGTTATATAAATTAATTGTCAGTTTCATATAAACTGCTACAATAGAAAATTTATCTAAACTATAACAGAATAGAACAGTAGGTTTTTCGTTCGTAGTCATTCGCTCGTGCCTCAATCCCAATATTTTCCATTATTTTCGTCTGTTGGAAATCTTACGACTGCTCGTATGGACAACCTAACAAAGCCAGCGATAAAATAAATTCCCTTCATCGGGACACTAACGCGCGCACGCAAAATATAGAATGTACTTGGTAGTGGAAACAAGAGCGAATATTCCTCGGTATGGGAATCGTAAAGAACATTAGGTTGGCTGACCTGACGTAGCTGAGTTTCAGATTCGAGATAAGACTTTGATACTCGAACAATTGCGATATTATGTCGTAGTTAAAATATTTCCATAGATTATATAATTAAAGAAATATTTTATCTCGATATCGTCGTGGAAATATCTCATAGATTAAATAACATCAAAAAACATTTTTCCCTCAGTGTGAAATCATTTCAAAATAATTAACTTTGAAATATTTGGATACGAGATGACTACGAAAAGAAAGCGAAAAGAAAACATTAAGAAGTGAAAGAAGAAGTTTGATAGTTCTCTGAAATATCTGATTGACCCTACAGTCAAAGTGTGAATGTTCAAATTGTGGATTTCTATTCTTTCTTTAACGATTCGAAAAAAGTAAAGAAAGGGAGATGCAATAAAAATTTCGTTTAAAAATTTCGTCGATCCCGAACAGGAAGATATCGCTAAGTTATTAATTGATTCCAACTGATTGGCATTCATTTTCAAGTATATATTTTCAATTTGTTCCCGATGGTCCGACGTCCCAGGTGAAACGAAATGCGACGAATTTCGTCGAATTGCGGGAAAATATCTAAAAAGAGAAAAAAGAAAAAAACAGAAAAATGGGGGAATAATCGTTACACCAAAGGAAAAATCGATCAACGAGCATCCCCCCCGAAAGTGTTTTTGATTTATTCCAACTGATAGCGTGTGAACTTTCAAATTCGTCGTGGGATTCTCTTTTTCAGCGGGGCGCGAATCGAACGTGGCCAGCGGGGGTAGACAAGATGCAATAAATAATCGATGAATAATGTTCGGTTTCGGCGCGCGGGGGGCGAGGGGGGAGGGGGAGGGGGGGAGGCGCGGGAGGGATGAAAATAAAAAAGGCCTTAACCGACGTGAACCGATCAGTTACCGGAAAAATCGTTGATAGCACTTTCGTTGTCGGTGACAACGCTTTGCGGTCAGAGGCGTTGGTTCCGCGGTAAAAGCACAGAAAGCAGCGGTTGAAACCAAATAAAAAGGACGTATTGAAAAATGGGGCGGCGGCGAGGGGAGGGAGGAAACCGCGCGCGCTACGAAATACATGGATGCCGGTGCATTGGCTTTCGAAGCGATTGCCACTGGCGATAAGGACTTCATTGTCTCGGCGCCGAATCGAAAAACGAGCGGAACCGCGCCGCGGCGCCGTGTGTCGGATAGATGAAAAAGGTAGGAGAGAAGAGAGCGAGGTGTTTGTGCGTAGAGATGGGATCGAGCGTCTCACAAGCTGGTTCGATTCGAATCCTTCACAACAATTTCCACTTGGAACGTTCTTCATTTACATCTCCTTTACATACATCCTCTTGGTTTTTACATTCTCTTCTCTAGCAATTTCTCGCAAGCGTAAACTCGCAGATTTTGGTTCTTTGTATTTGTTATTTGATTAACGAAATATCGTAGATATTTTTTAGTTCTTTATGTTTGTTATCCGAGTTTTAGCTCTTTGTACTTGTTACCTGATTGCTGGAGTATCACAAAATTTGATATCGCAGATTTTTATTTCTTTGTATTTGTTATCTGATTAGTGGAATGTCACATGTTTCAATCCTTTGCATTTGTTACCTGATTAGTGAAATATCATAGATTTTAGTCCTTGTCGTAATTGTTACCCGATTAGTGGAATATCACAGGTTTTAGTCTCTTTGTGTTTGTTACTCGATTTTTATTGCAAATCATTGCAATCTGATTCGATCCCTCACACGATCGCGTTAAATCGGTTAATACGCGCTTTTAACCTCTTGCGCTGGAACTCGTGCCACGCACGTCGAGAATGTTTTTCTCCCAAAATTGTAATATTTTCTTAGTTTTAAAGTAAAGACAAAATAGGCGAAACAAATAATAAATTTATTATATACGTTTCCAGTGATACCATACCGACGAGTTCAAAAAGAAAGCGACGAATTATTGTATACGGGGTATTGTTCGGTCACTCGTTACGGTCCGCAATCAGTTGACAGCGCAAGTGGTCAACTCATACCCGTCGCAACAATCGGCTAAATTAAAGACGAGAATTTGGTATATGTATCTATCAAGAAAGGAAGGATAACTTGACAATCGACAAAGAAGAAAATACTGAGAAACAATTTTGCAGTTTAGAGAATCCCGGAATGTTCGCCACACGTGTTCCTTCATTTCTTTTTTTTTTTTTAGACATCAAATTTTCAAACGTTGCGCTCGCGCGTAGAACGCTGTATAAGTGCACAGGTGAGAATTGAAAATGGACAAATTTTGCATCGTACGGATCACACGCATATGTACATATGTTACTTTCGTGTCCGATCGGTAGTTTCTTCATTGTATCACCTGACAAAATGGGCGAATTCTAATTTCCAAAATTTGATTTGTAATGAACTTACATTAAAATATGTATATCACATACATTAAAATGTATACATTGAACACATTGTACACATTGAGCTACAATGAAATGTATATATTAAACTTGTATATTAAACACCAAAAAATGTATATATTAAACTTATATATTAAACATCAAATGTATATATTAAACACCAAATGTATATATTAAACTTATATATTAAACACCAAATATATATATTAAACACCAAATGTATATATTAAACTTATATATTAAACACCAAGAAATGTATATATTAAACTTATATATTAAACACCAAATTACAATGAGTATGTTGTATGCATTAAATTTGTACAGTGAACCAGATGAACACACACACACACACACACACACACACACATAACCAATGAATACATTCTATTCATTATATACGTTGAACTTGATGAAATGTTATTCGTTGATCTTATGCACTAAATATTATAAAACGAAGACGTTATATACATTGTGTACATAAGACTTGATTAAGTGTGTACAGTGTGCCATATTGACTCGTATGAAATGCATTGCAACTTGATTTACGTTGATTGACTCGTATAAAACGCATTACAAGTTGATTTACATTGATTTACATTTCGTGATTTATTGTTAGTATTCAAAACTCAGGCATCGAACTTGCAAGTACATGTTGGACTTGATCCCATCCGTAGTCGTTCGCGCGGCGAACGACTAAACGATCGCCATTTTTCCCCCGGTTTCTCTCTCTTCGCTTGAACGGCCAACTCGATATGCACGTGTCCACTCCGCCCTGAAAATGCATTTCCCACAAGATGAGCCAGATGCTGGCAGTGTTAACGCAATTTCCCACTGAACCACTGTTCGAATCGTTTCGTACGTGCTCGATCGTATTCACTTAATTTCCCTCCGCACTAGGAAACACCGCGAAACGTTTCCCATCGTAGTTCTACCTCCTCACTCGTGAATTTCTGATTTCTCTGAATTTCGTTCGCTCGACGCCGCTTCACCGTGATCTTCAATGCTAAAAGCTGCCAACGACCGAAAGTATAAACCTGCATCAGAAAAGTTTCGATTGTTGAAATTAAAGATCGCAGGCTCTTCTGTTTCACGGAGAATTATTCAAATCCGTAAAAATCCGCGGATTCCTTTTACATGCACATGTTCTTACAGAAAAGAATTCCCTTTCAGTGAATAACTTGGTTTATAATCCTATAGTAATTCCAGCGTTAAGCACGAAGCTGTGAACGATTCGAAAGGAATAAGACTTAACTTGACGAGCATGATTTTTAACCTCTCGCGCTGGAACGCACGTCGAGAATTTTTTGTCCTAAAATTGCAATATTTCCTCAGTTTTAAGTGTATTTAAGTAAAAAAAAAAATAGGCAAAACAAATAATTTTAAATTCTAAAGAATAGCAAAATTTTAATAAATTTTAATTTTTTAAAAAATAGCAAAGCAAATTTATTACTTCTCGATAATTTTCATCCAGTGACGAGTACAAAGAGAAAACGACGAATTCCTGTGTACGGTTTGGTCACTCGTTATGGTCCGCAATCCAATTGCCAGCGCAACTGGTTAAATCCTCTCCTCCCTCCCAGATTTTATTCGTTTAACGCTGTTTCTTTCAAATCTGTTTTACGATTCTAATTGTTTAATTAATTAATAATTTCTTCTGATTGCAGGTAACGTGTCTTCATGGTGTATTTACGTGAGTATTTGTATTTGTACAATAAATATGTTTTCATTCGTCGTAGTACTCTCTGGAATTATAAACATAAAAAATTGCGAATTGATACATAAATATATGCCATAATCCATAATATCGTTTGCCTGAATAAGACTAATTCATTCATAATTTATCGAAATATCGTCGAGCATGTTAACAGATGATAGTTTGAAGATAACCCAAGTTGAAAGCTCTTAGATCGTCCATTGTCTCCATGTTGTTCCAGGTCTTAATTTCACAGTTTAAAGTTAATTTCACATTAAAATGCATCAGAGACATTAAAGTAAAAAAATAAACGTTGTAAAAACTTTGCAATAGAACGGAGTACATTTTATCGTTCAAATTTCTAATCATTTTCCCTTTAATCTTCGACCATTTGAATCTGCGAAAACACATTGCTTTCATCCAGCAAAACTGTCCAACAAAGTGATTATAAATTAATCATCGCTGATACTGACGTAGCAAATAGCGTTAAGACTTATATCAGTTATAGAATCTTATTACTCTCCCGGATATCGTGGGATTCTCGAAGCTGGCCGACGGTCGATTATTTCAGGATTGTCCGAGAACTTTGCAAAACTCTGCTGATTCTCCGTAACTTAAAGACTCTCTGTTTATCCGACGTTTTCGAATGCAAATTTCAAGTAGTTCCCGCATGTATCTTTCCGTCATTATGCCGGGGGCAACACAGGATAATGGAAATGTAAGAGCCGAAGAAACGTTTGCTTATACAGCGACTGTTCCTAGATAAATTTTACGCTTTTCTTACTCCGGCTATTGACTTTTCGCGTTACTTCTCTCATCCGCGTCGTTCGGTCTCACAGCGTCTGTAGTTTATCAAGCGGAATTGCAGTAAAACATAGTAAAAGCGATTCTACTGATAAATTTGCGACTAAACTTTCAGATAAATCTCGTGGTTTTCAATTATATCTCTCCTCGTATTGAAAAACTGGGCATATTGCTTCTCCGAATAACGATAAATTTCAGTGATATCGTTTCCAAGATTTTTATCGCTTAATTCGCCAAGGATTTACAATTTCCTTTTTTTCTTTTCAATCATTCTGTGTCGTGAAATTTTATTTTTTGATACTTACTAAGGCTGTGGAATGATTTCAAGGATTTTGTTTAACGTTCCCTTCGTCGTTACGATTTCATAATTATTAAATTTCAAGAAATAGAACTATTCATGGTAACGTTATAGAAATTATTTCCTGATCTTTCAGTGGGTCAAGTTTCGAAGAATTCTTTGATAATATAATTAGTCTAGATCATCTTCTATGACAAACGAAAGGCAAATAAAAGTTCTTTGCATTACATTCGCGAGGGATTTGAAAGTGCAAGAGTTCGTGCGAAAGAATTTGTCAAAATGTGTCAAAATATCTGAAATAAAAATGTTTAAAGATACCTAAATATCTGTTACAGCAAAATAAAATAGTAGATAAAATTTAATACTCAACGGATAAAATAATTTTCAATCCAGATTCCTAAGGTTTTCTTCAATTGCCTAAAACTATAAAATGGCACAAATATTCACAGTCTGAAAACCACTAGATTGCAAAAGTACCAATTCCCTGGGTAAGCGTCAACTAAATTTTGATCATGTTAGAACTGGACAGACACCGCGAATGAAAATTATAGGCGAAGAATCAAAACGAGATTCGAATTTCAGACGCCGAATTTTCCACTCTGGCTTTTCTCAAGCACCAAATTGACGTATTGTGTAAAATTAAGGGAAAGACGAATTATACTGGCCAACTGAATGCACATGTACATACATATACGAACAGTACGAACAAAGCAATTTATTCAACGTTTCGCGCGGTGGATAAATTGTTGTATGAATCAAACGTTGTAATACCGAGCTGCGGGAACCTTCTATTCGAATAGTGATGAAACGTAACTCGATTTAGCAACCGGCTAGGTTCGCGTCGCGTCGTCTAGTCTATCAGGTGAAGTAGTACGAGCTGAAGTTTGCCAGTAACTCGGAGAAAGTGTTCGATGAATTTCATACATTTATTAAACGTTGTCTAATTAACACATTTGTAATAAAATTAAATAATTTTATGAACGTCATTTTTTGGACAGTATTAATATTTGGACAGTATTAAGGTTAAATTTTAAAAATTTTCCATAATTTTAACTATTCGTTTACAGTAATTATTCGAATTCTTGCACAATTATGTTAGTTGTTTCATGAATCTCATACATTTATTAAATGTTGTCTAATTAAAACATTTGTAATAAAATTAGATAATTTTATGAACGTCATTTTTTGGAAAGTATTAAGATTTGGACAGTATTAAGGTTAAATTTTAAAAATTTTCCATAATTTTAACTATTCGTTTACAGTAATTATTCGAATTCTTGCACAATTATGTTAGTTGTTTCATGAATCTCATTTTTTTGAAATAATATATTTCATATATTATTTCATTGAAATATCCATAATAAAATTGTAAAAGTGCCTACCGATAACTATTACTATCATTTATTATCATCATAATTACAATTATAATTGCAGGAAAATAATGTAATCATAATTATAAAGAAAAGTAATTACAATTGAAATATAAAGTAATTATAATTGAAATTTTAATTACGACAATAACAAATGATAATAATTATATTGATAAAGGACTCTTGAAATTTGGTATCATATTAAATTATTCTTTGAAATATAAATTGGAATCAAAGCGAACTGTTCAAACGTGTAATCATTACATAAAGAATATTTTAAAAATATTTTAAACATTTTCATATATATGTAATGTCCAGATAATTGTTAACTTTTCTTTTTTATACTACATTTCCGTCAAACTGTGTAGGCCGTGTTCAACATTTACCTGGCTGTGACATTTGACGTAAATATACAGACGTAAATAACAGGATGAAATAAAATTCGAAATTGCGATGGGAAATCAAACTTTTCAGATGAAATGTAACGTTTTACTTTAATAAAGTAATGGCGTCGAATTTTAAACATAACCATCGTGACTTTACAAATATATGTACGTACAAACATATATTCGTTTTTACGCGTTATTCGTTGCGTCGAAAAAATTAATAAAAAAGGAAAAAAAAATAGCGAAAAAGCACAAGATACATATTAAAATATTAAGAACGACAAGCAATATACGTGCACGCCTAAATTTGTTTGAATTTCATGAAATTTCTGAATCTGTGGAGAGAATAGAAACGAAGAAAATATGTCAAGCGAATTATCAAAGTCCGCTTTCGGTATTAAAAATCTGGTAACTCAGTAATATAGATAATATAGATTGAGAAAACTTGCAAACTGAAATGTTACGCCAGTATATATTATCATAATTTCAACATGAATGTAATTACGATTAATTGGTCGAAGCGAGTCACTGTTTAGATTCTATTTCTTCATTTACTTTCATAAAAACTTAAATTTCAAGCGTAAATGTTATTTATTTCGTTCGTGAAAATTTTCATTTGCACAAACACTCGCAGTCTACCAGGCAGCTTCGAGAGTAATTAATTACTAATTTAAAAATGTACATAAATGCATGCAAACTCCAGGCTGCCGATCTCTGTACAATTTCAAATTTTCAACACAATTAAAGAAACGCAGCGTAAATTTGAGTCAATTATAAAATATCACAACATTCTTGATACTTTATATACATCTCCCCTCTGCATCCTTAAATTTCTCTGGAATTAAATATTAATTATAACGATATATGCATTTTAAATATTTTTTAAATAGCTAGCAACAAAATGACTATCAATCCTTTTTTTTATTATTAGCAATTTATCATTACTATATAATAAAATATATATATATAATAAAAGTATAAAATATTATTATCACTTTCCGTACACAGATAATTCTACTCTTCGTTTCCCTCTCCAACGGCACGAAAACTTGCATAAATATCCGCAGCCAGATATTAATCACGGCTTCGTTCGTTCGTAATCTATATTTGAAAATCCTAACACAACGTAAATCCCCCCTCCCTCCCTCACCGCAGCCACGCGCCGTGCCTCTGTCTCTTAGAAACGCGCAATTCGTCCACGCAGAATGATGTGTCGTTCCGAAGCAGTTTCCTCTATGTAAATTGTATGCATACCTGATAATAGCGCGAATATCGGAGAATTCCATTAGCCCGCGCGTCCTATTTCCTTGTACACTCCTACACTCTGTTCTCAAACTGGTTTCCCTCGGTCGCGCCTCACATTCTGCGCGTCCATTTTCCACCGCCATCCACCCGCCATCCGCCGTAAGAAACTGCGCGCGAACGATGGAAAGAGAGGCGAAGGAACAGTGGAAGATGAAACGAGTCTTAGTAGCTTGAAAGCCATATTAATAGTCAGCACTTAAGAGTTTCATTAAGTCGCAACCGCTCGATCACTGCCTACCCACTACCCTTCCAACAACTTTCATCCCTTTTAACTACCAACCCCACCGACTCTCCCCCCCTCATTCCCATTCCCCTAAGTTAGCCCCTTAGGATTCTACACGGGAGTTAGTCGGCGCGAGTGTCACAAGGCACACACAACCGTGATATTTATTTCGAACTGCTGTCATCCACACTCGGAGTAACCGCTAATTATACACAGGCTGTCTATAAAGTTTCTTTGCAATTTCAAAAATTTATTACAAAGGCAAATGGAAAGATAGACAAGTGGAAATTATTATAGAATGAGACGTGTATATTTATGTTTTTTTTTTGTTTTTTTGTTTTATTTAATACACCTCTATATGGGCACCATTAGTTGCACCATGCACATCAAGACGGTTACTCGATTTCTTGCCACGTTCGCTGTGGCATACCAACATCAATGATAGCAATGGCATCAGTGATTCTCTGCTTTAGATCAGTGATGTCTCTTACCTTTGTTCGATACACGACATCTTTAATATAACTCCATGTGGGTGTCGATAAAGTCTCTTTACAATTTCAAAAATTCATTACAAAGGCAATCGATGAGATGTCTTCGTCAGATTTGTTCCATGTACTCAGTGGGTATCAAGGTTTTTATCACATTGCATTTCTGGTACTCTGTTGATGAATAAGATACTGTCAAATGAACCCCATACAAAATGGCTATTGCTCGAGAGAAGGCACAGTGTGTATCATGGTTTATTGAAACCAAATCGGATCTGCAGACTCAGCGAAACTTCAGAACTAACAATAAGTATGGAATTGATCCACCGTCACGTCCATCAATTCGTGCATGGTACAAGAAATTTATGGAGACGGGGATTTAGTGTTCGATAAAGAGAGGAGCGGACGACTAAGAACATCTGAGGGAAACATCGATCGTGTAAGAAATCGAGTACTGTTACAGTGATTATGATAATTTATATTTATATCAAAATACTATAAATAAATAATAACTCCGTAATTAATTTTAATTGTTTATATAAAAATATTATCAATATCACAAAATATACAATTACTAATAATTTAACGAAGATTACATAATGGAAGTTAAATGACGAAATAACGAAATAACGAATGAAGAATTTCTAGTATGACTGCAATATATACAAGTGTCAGTAAACATTTCTATGGTGATAATAAAATTAATAGCTATTTTTAAATATTCTATTGTTTATATTAAATACACATCTC